>NW_024470786.1:1401761-1414261 GCF_017639515.1 Carcharodon carcharias | reverse complement strand
TGTGGGTGCGTGCATTTAAATCTTTTACTTAAAAAAAATAAATAGGAACTGCGTTCCGCCACGGAATCTCGAGAGGTCGGACCCAGCCGGTGGCCGCCCAGGCTCGCAGGATCGGCTGTACAGAGGCTGCTCCGGTGGTCTCAGACACGTCTACCTACGCAGCACAGGCCTGACTACGAAGGGTAGCACCCTGACCATTGTGCAGACTCTCCTCCTTTGGCCACACACACCCAGATTGCAGACTGGAATGAGTGGAGGGCCATTTTACTTTAAATGCCCCCTTCCCACCGTCACACTCCTCGTCAGCTGACTTACTTAACTTATTCATTCACAGGCATCCTGCAGAATGAGGGGAAAACCCTCTTTGGCATCTTAACATATGCACAAAACAGTTCAATAAAGTGAAGACCTTAAAAACGCCACACATGACGATCTTGTGCAGTCTTCCCCAGCAACCCCTCTTAATCCCCAGCATCAAGGATTTCACACCATCATCACCTGCCACACAGGCTTCAGCGCCCTACAATGGATCTACACTTTGCCGAAACAGCCTTGTGCTGCAGCAGAGGGCGAGGTCAGTCTGCCACAGGGCCAATGACCCACAGCAAATCGGAAAAGCAGAAAACACCAACAAAAGCAGAACGAACAGGAGCACTCGGGAACAGTCGGTCCCCGCCCTGAGCCAGCGTTCCAGCCACAAGCTGCCGCCGGATCGCCGGGCTACAGTTCCGGCGCATCCCATTACCTTTATCAGTTTCTGGAACGCGAAGCGGGCGTCCGGACGCATACGGAGGGAAGGCGTTGGAATTGGGAAAGGGGGGGGGGGGGGGGGGGGGGGGGGGGGGGGGGGGAGAGAGGAGAGAGGGAGAGGGAGAGAAAAAAAAGCGGTCACTTCTGTATGGTCGGGGTAGCCGACATGCACACAAGATGCCCGTCAAGCGTTTTAAGCCAGAAGAACGGCGCCCGGCACGGAGCCGGCATAGGTCACAAGCGGAGGATGCCATCGATGCCCGCTTAGGTACTTATGAAGCCTGTGCCGGGACGCAAGCCATTTCTGCAGCTCCCAGCAGACGGGGCAAACTCCGGCAACCTTACGCCCTGCCTGTCTGGATCGGCCTGCCCAATGCCAGGAACGGCTCATAGGTACGCAGATCCACGCAAACACACACACATACAAATAAAACTTATACCAGAACCCATTGGAAGCCTAACCGTGCTAAGGGAGGGAGGGAAACAAATTTGAACACATTGTTGTTGTAAGAAACCTTTCCCCTTATGAACCAAAATTGACAACCGGTCAAAGATATTGCCCGTACTTGGTAGTGTTTTCACAAAACTTTGCCACTTTGTTTTGGTTTAGTTTTAACAGACACCAGTGTATCCATACATGCAAATCAGAAATGCCTTAACCCGGTTTAATTTATATACGCACACAGTTTTAGATTTTTTCCAACCCCTCCCCACAGTGAAGGATGAACACTCCGTGCCTACAGTATTCAAAAAGGAGCTGCACCGGCGGGGCCCCATTGATTTGTCAAAGGAGCAGCTCACCACCTCCCCACCCTATCCCAAAAGGTCGTCACCACCCCCCCCGCCCCCCCCTCCATAGGTTATACACCCTGATTCACGGTGGCTTTCCTTCATCATCACAGACTATTACATTTCAATGGTTCTTTCGTTTCATTTTTTCGCTTTTATTTTTTTTTTTGCTTTTTCGAGTTGCTTAACTCTTCACTTACCACCAAACTTAGTGAATCCACCTCGTTCACCACCGCTGAGGAGACAAATTTGAAGACATTGAAGCTTTTTCCACATGTGCGTGCGTGTGTCGTGTTGTCAATTTAGGCTTAAGGTTGTACTGAATATATATATATATAGGTATATATACTTGTTTTTTATTTCGTCTTCAGACCAGACCTTTCACGATACTGGTACCAAAACCATATCTTTCCTGGACATCGTCCGGTTCTTCAGAAAGCCCTCAACTGTCAAAATTTCACCGTAAAACGTACTCGACTAACACCAAACCTCGTTTAAAAAGGACAATTGCAGACCTAAGCTCAAGCCAAATTTTTTAAACCATTAACAGCCCTTCAAACCTCATTTGTTTTTTTTTTTAAAAAGGATAGATAAGATATATAAAATACAGGACTCAAATGATATATAGGTTTACACCACATAGCGTCTATTGTAAGAACACCTCATCTTGTCTTCTGCTATTTTGAAGTTCACATCTTCAAACGCAAACCGTTGCTACACCAGAGCTTTGTGTGTATATATATATATATATAACAAGACATTGGTTTTTTTTTTAAAATATATAAGACTTGCGTTAACCTTTTTTTGAAAATAAATAAAATCGGCTGACCAGGCTAGTTTGTGATAGGTATTTAACTTGTCTGTGAAACATGCATTTTACTCCCCCTTGGATCATTTTGATTTTTTTTTTTAAGAAAGAGACAAGCGATTGGTTATGTAAAACTAGTGTGGAAGGTGAAGAAGTGACAAGTTCATTTCACTCTGAAACCTGTGGCACACAAAATTGTAGAATTTGTTAACATCAGAACAAGGTGAAAGCACTCTGTTTATATAGATATATATATTTGCAAAGTAAAGACACTTGCTTTCATTTAACCCAGACCTCAACATACTCACCAGCACAGCAAAGGAAAAAGACCGGCTAGTCTCAAAAACCCCCTGCAATAAAAATCTCACCCCAGCACGGGTGGGCAAACAGCCCAGGCTCGACGAGGTCCCTGCCACAGGCACTTGAAGCTCAAAGCCATGGCTCTGCCCATACGGTTGCAGTGCGCAAGGCAGGCCGACTGCCCCACGCCTGAAGCCCCGAGGGGAGGGTTGCACGCCGCTGGGGTCTCAGCCGGGGTGACGGGCGGTGGGGTGACAGAGGTTTGCAAAAAATAAATAAAACCACAAGCACCAAAAAAAAAAGTGGCGCCAGGCAGGATAACATGCTCACGGCCAGAGAGCGAGGCAGGGGACGGTGGGGTCACCGTCACTGCTGGTCCCGTCACACGCCCGCGAGCGCCAACTCTCGTAGGGTCACTAGATCCACGCTTTCAAACACCACCTGCCCCGCCGCACCAAAACGTGAGCCGGTGGTTTGTTTAATCCCCTTCTCAATACAGACTCCTTCCTCGAGGCCCTATACCCTTCAAGCCCTATTGCAACACTCTTTTAACCTCCTGCTCGTTCAAAAACCTTTGAACAGGAATGCCACTGGTCACTTTGTCGAGTGAACGTATATATACACACACACACACACACACACACACACACACACACACACACATATACACAAAGACACGGAAACGCACCAACCAGGAATGGGCTGGGTGGAGCCTCAGCAGTGCTGTCTCGTCACAGTGAAAACCTTTTTAATAACCACAGTTCAGGGGTCTGACCAGAATCGGAGGACAGAGAGGTAACTTTGGTAAAACGAAAAAGCATTTTCTTCAAACACGGCAGAGGCCTCGGAACAGAGAGTCTGTCCAACTTTTTTGTTTTTAAAAACACCATCAGTTAATCGTGTGTAGCTTGTGACAGGGCCCAGTGGTCCTTGCTCATAAAAACCATCGCAGATGCGTTAAACCTGGGCAGCGATCGGGAGACAGCTCCTTTCTCCCCCAACCCCCTCCCCCAAAACGATCCCGCCGAGAGAGTGAAAAGACAGGTTAGTGGACGCGCGAGAGGGGGGAAAAGGTTAAGGAGGCGCCGACCCTTACCCCATGCCCCCGCCGCGACCTCCACGACCTCCTCTTCCGCCGCCTCGCTCAAATCCACTGCCGCGGTTGTAGCCTCCTCGGCCCCTGCCCCGAGTGTCCTGCTGACCTCCGTAGCCGCCGGGCTCCTGGCCGCCGTAACCACCGGAAGGGCTGGTGTCTTGGTTGTATCCGGCTTTAGCGACGAGAAAGGAAACGAGAAAAAGGAGGCAACGTGAGATCACGGCTTCCTGGAGCGAGGGGGAACAGCAAGTGCCACAGATCACAGCCCCCGCAGGTGTGTCAAAGTTTCATGGCTGCAGTCAGAGACCACCGCAGACTTGACCCTACTCCAAACAACAACTCCAGTGCATGGCTACGGCCACCTTCGCTGGCTGCCTCCCGTGAGAGTGGACGTCAGGATTGAGTCTGGCCTGAACACTAACCCACGACCCTCATCCTGTGAGCCAAACCGGGCGCCCGCTCCCTCCCTCCCCCCCCCACTGGCCCGATCAACTCGCCTGCCCCGCTCACGGGGTCGAGTCTGCTGCCAGCTTACACAAGGATTGAGACGGCTGAGAACAGCAGACTGGCCGCGCAGTCCGACAAGCCCTAGACGGGAAGGAGAACCATCAACTCATTCCAGACGAGAGGCTGAGTAAATTGGGCCTACATCTCCCCCATTCTGCCATATCCAAGGATATACATCCTATCGAAAAGATAGGCAGGTTGGCAGAGGGGGTGGGGTTGCTTTGTTAGTAAGAAATGAAATTAAATCGTTAACAAGAAATGACGTAGGGTCAGATGATGTAGAATCTGTGTGGGTAGAGTTGAGGAACCGCAAAGGTTAAAAAGCCATAATGGGAGTTATGTACGGGCCTACGAACATTAGTCAGGATGTGGGGCATAAGATACACCAGGAGATAGAAAAGGCGTGTCAGAAAGGCAAGGTTACAGTGATCATGGGGGATTTCAATATGCAGGTAGACTGGGAAAATCAGGTTGGTACTGGATCCCAAGAAAAGGAATTTGTGGAATGTCTACGAGATGGCTTTTTGGAGCAGCTTGTGGTGGAGCCACGAGGGAACAGGCAATTCTAGATTTAGTGATGTGTAATGAGGCAGATTTGATAAGGGAGCTTAAGGTGAAGGAACCCTTAGGAGGAAGTGACCATAATATGATAGAATTTACCTGGCAATTTGAGAGGAAAAAGCTGGAATCAGATGTAACAGTATTACAGTTGAATAAAGGCAACCACAGAGGCATGAGGGAGGAGCTGGCCAGAATTGACTGGGAGATGAGCCTAGCAGGAAAGACAGTGGAACAGCAATGGCAGGAGTTTCTGGGAGTGATTTGGGAGACACAGCAAAAATTCATCCCTAGGAAGAAGAAGCATACTAAAGGGAGGATGAGGCAACCATGGCTGACAAGGGAAGTCAGGGACAGCATAAAAGCTAAAGAGAAAGCACACAATGCAGCGAAGAGCAGTGAGAAACCAGGGGATTGGGAAGCCTACAAAGACCAACAGAGGACAACTAAAAAAATAAGAAGGGAGAAGATTAAATATGAGGGTAAACTAGCCAGTAATATAAAAGAAGATTGCAAGAGTTTTTTTTAGATATACAAAGGGTAAGAGAGAGGCAAGAGTGGACATCGGGCCGCTGGAAAATGACGCTGGAGAAGTAATAATGGGGAACAAAGAATTGGCGGAGGAACTGAATAGGTACTTTGCGTCACTCTTCACATGGAAGACATGAGTGACAGCCACAAAGTTCAAGAGAGTCGGGGGGCAGAGGTGAGTATGGTGGCCATTACCAAGGAGAAGGTGCTAGGAAAACTGAAAGGTCTGAAGGTGGATAAATCACCTGGGCCAGATGGATTACACCCCAGAGTTCTGAAGGAGATAGTGGAGGTGTTAGTGGTGATCTTTCAGGAATCACTCGAGTCAGGGAGGGTCCCAGAGGACTGGAAAATCGCTAATGTAAGCCCCCTGTTTGAGAAGGGAGTGAGGCAAAAGACGAGAAATTACAGGCCGATTAGCCTGACCTTATTTGTTGGTAAGATTTTAGAGTCCATTATTAAGGATGAGAATTCAGAATACTTGGAAGTGCATGATAAAATCGGGCAAAGTCAGCATGGTTTCATCAAAGGGAGGTCATGCCTGACAAATCTGTTAGAATTCTTTGAGGAGGTAATGAGTAGGTTAGACAAAGGAGAGCCAATGGTTATCTACATGGACTTCGAGAAGGCCTTTGACAAGGTGCTGCACAGGAGGCTGCTCAGTAAGATAAGAGCCCATGGTGTTAGAGGCAAGGTACTAGCATGGATAGAAGATTGGCTGTCTGGCAGGAGGCAGAGAGTGGGGATAAGGGGGTCCTTCTCAGGATGGCGGCCGGTGACTAGTGGAGTTCCACAGGGGGCAGTGTTGGGACCACAACTTTTCACTTTATACATTAATGATCTAGATGAAGGAACTGAGGGCACCCTGGCTAAGTTTGCAGATGATACAAAGATAGGTGGAGGGACAGGTAGTATTGAGGAGGTGGGGAGGCTGCAGAAGGATTTGAACAGGTTAGGAGAATGGGCAAAGAAGTGGCAGATGGAATACAACGTGGGGAAGTGTGAGGTCATGCACTTTGGTAGGAAGAATAGAGGCATAGACTATTTTCTAAATGGGGAGAGAATTCAGAAATCTGGAATGCAAAGGGACTTGGGAGTCCCAGTCCAGGATTCTCTTAAGGTTAACTTGCAGGTTGAGTCGGTAGTTAGGAAGGCAAATGCAATGTTGGCATTTATTTCGAGAGGACTGGAATATAAAAACAGGGATGTGCTGCTGAGGCTTTGTAAGGCTCTGGTCAGACCACATTTAGAATATTGTGAGCAATTTTGGGCCCCATATTTCAAGAGGGATGTGCTGGCCCTGAAGAGGGTCCAGAGGAGGTTCCCAGTAATGAAAGGCTTAACATATGAGGAACGTTTGAGGACTCTGGATCTATACTCGATGGAGTTTAGAAGAACAAGGGGAGATCTGATTGAAACTTACAGAATACTGAAAGGCCTGGATAGAGCGGACATGGGGAAGATGTTTCCATTAGGAGAGACTAGAACCCGAGGGCACAGCCTCAGAGTAAAGGGAAGACCTTTTAGAACAGAGATGAGGAGAAACTTCTTTAGCCAGAGAGTGGTGGATCTATGGAATTCATTGCCGCAGAAGGCTGTGGAGGCCAGGTCGTTGAGTGTATCTAAGACCAAGATAGATGGGCTTTTGATTGGAAAGGGGATCAAAGGGTATAGGGAGAAGGGGGTTGAGAAACTTATCAGCCGTGATTGAATGGCGGAGCAGACTCGATGGGCCGAATGGCTCCTACGTCTTATGGTCATTCTGAAGGGGTTTGGTGGGGTAGACACAGAGGCTGCATCCTCAACCCCTACGGGCTGAGGAATCGGTTCTCTATAGCTCGCGGGAGACTCTCCACCCTCCTGTGCACATTTAGGATAATCCCATAGCTCCCACCGAGGAGAGGTTTTTACCAACGTACCTCCTCCTGAAGATCCTCCACCTCCGCCACCGCTCCCACTGTACTGTCCCTGTTGCCCATATCCTCCCTGCTGGGCTTGATATCCTCCTGGCTGCTGACTGTATGAGCCCTGCTGACCATACGAGCCTTGTTGCTGACCATACGAGCCCTGCTGACCATACGAGCTTTGCTGCTGACCGTATGAGCCCTGCTGCTGACCGTACCCGCTTCCCTGGGGGTGCCCATAAGCGGTCGACTGCGAGTTTGTCCCCCCGTAGCTGCTACCGGAAGGGAGAAGAGAAAAAAAAAAACAGGCTCAATGTAACAGAGCAACAACCAGATTGCAAGCTAACTGGGATATAACAGTGTGTGTTAGATACATTGTCTTACACCTCTGGGACCGGGTGTCACAGTGCGTTAGGTACACTGTCCTTTCCCCCTCTGGGACCGGGTGTCATAGTGCATTAGATACACTGTCCTTTCCCCCTCTGGGACCGGGTGTCACTGTGCGTTAGATACACTGTCCTTTCCCCCTCTGGGACCGGGTGTCACAGTGCGTGAGATACGCTGTCCTTTCCCCCTCTGGGACCGGGTGTCACAGTGTGTTAGATACACTGTCCTTTCCCACTCTGGGACCAGGTTTCACAGTGCGTTAGATACACGGTCCTTTCTCCCTCTGGGACCGGGTGTCACAGTGCGTGAGATATGCTGTCCTTTCGCCCTCTGGGACCGGGTGTCACAGTGCGTTAGACACGCTGTCCTTTCCTCCTCTGGGACCGGGTGTCACAGTGCGTTAGATACACTGTCCTTTCCCCCTCTGGGACCGGGTGTCACAGTGCGTGAGATACACTGTCCTTTCCCCCTCTGGGACCGGGGGTCACAGTGCGTTAGATACACTGTCCTTTCCCACTCTGGGACCGGGTGTCAAAGTCCATTAGATACACTGTCCTTCCCCCCTCTGGGACCAGGAGCCTCAGTGCATTAGATACACTGTCCTTTCCCCCTCTGGGACCGGGTGTCACAGTGCGTTAGATACGCTGTCCTTTCCCCCTCTGGGACCAGGTGTCACAGTGCGTTAGATACACTGTCCTTTCCCCCTCTGGGACCAGGTTTCACAGTGCGTTAGATACACGGTCCTTTCTCCCTCTGGGACCGGGTGTCACAGTGCGTGAGATATGCTGTCCTTTCGCCCTCTGGGACCGGGTGTCACAGTGCGTTAGACACGCTGTCCTTTCCTCCTCTGGGACCGGGTGTCACAGTGCATTAGATACACTGTCCTTTCCCCCTCTGGGACTGGGTGTCACAGTGCGTTAGATACACTGTCCTTTCCCCCTCTGGGACCGGGTGTCACAGTGCGTTAGATACACTGTCCTTCCCCACTCTGGGACCAGGTCACAGTGCGTTAGATACACTGTCCTTTCCCACTCTGGGACCGGGTGTCACAGTGCATTAGATACACTGTCCTTTCCCCCATCTGGGACCGGATTACACAGTGCGTTAGATACACTGTCCTTTCCCCCTCTGGGACCCGGTGTCACAGTGCGTTAGATACACTGTCCTTTCCCCCTCTGGGACCGGGTGTCACAGTGCGTTAGATACACTGTCCTTCCCCACTCTGGGACCAGGTCACAGTGCGTTAGATACACTGTCCTTTCCCACTCTGGGACCGGGTGTCACAGTGCATTAGATACACTGTCCTTTCCCCCATCTGGGACCGGGTGTCACAGTGCGTTAGATACACTGTCCTTTCGCCCTCTGGGACCGGGTGTCAGAATGATACATTGGCCAGAACAGTACTACAGTCAGGGAGTGAAAGCATTCAGGACAGGAGTGAAAAGGAGGAGCAGATTCAACTCGAGAAAAGAAAAGACAAAACAGCAGATAAATTTGAAAGCTGCAGAAGCGTTCGAAGGGAGGATGAGGTGGGACAGCCCGAGGCTCCTCTTCAATAGCTCACCTGCCAGACGAAGAGGTCGATGTCGCCTGCTGTCCATAGCCTGGGTAAGATGACTGCTGCCCATAGGAGGCCTGGGATGTCGGGGCATTTCCGTAACCGGTTGAACCGTAGCTGCCCTGGCCGGAGTGGCTGTACCCTTGCGAGGGTGGCTGACTCCCATACCCTGCTGAAGCACAAAGATATAGCTAGGTATGAAGGTGCCTGCCGAGCTAAGAATGCTTTGCGCTTGCTGCAATCATAGCCAACCTATAAAAGATTACAATTCGCCTGCCGCCAAATATAGAGTAATCATGGCGTAAAATATAACGGCGATGCTACCAGCAACCGCAACCCTCCCCTCACAGGTCACAAACACAGTGAGAAGATGTGCCGTCTCTCAGAACCGAGGCCAGAGCTTTGCGACAATCCCCCTCCCCCGCCACAACCAGAACAATCCCACGCAGTTAACTGCAGCCTACCAGTCTGCGCCTGGTTGTACGACGACCCGTAGCCTCCACTCTGGCCGTATGTGGACGTGTCCGTAGACTGCCCATAACCGCTGTAGCTCTGGTGGCTGTAGCCCTGGGGTGGAGGTTGCGTGTAGCCCCCTTGTCCGGGCTGGGCGTTGTAGGTCCCGTAGCTGTGAGTGTGGGAACAAATCGGCAGGTTAAGAAAGAGCACCCCCAAACAGAGACCCGCGGCGTAAAAGAATGCCACCGGCGAATAAGGGAACTCACCTCTGGGGAGCAGATTGCCCGTAGTTTCCAAGCTCTGCTTTAGAAAAGGAAAAAAAGAAAGAGAATTTCAATATTTTTGGAACCATGATTGGGGCTCCTGCACTAACATTGCCTGAACATATGGAAGATATTCTGACCTGAGAACAGAATCAGACAAGAGGATGCCCTGCTGTGTACCTAGAAAGATCTACAAAGCCTCACCTACGAGCTCCCACCCAGTCCTTATCAGCCCTGTGCTCACTGACCGACACTGACCCCCAGTCAAGCAACATTATTGAAATTCCCACCCTTGTTTTCAAATCCCTCCGTACCGCCCATCCCCTCAAGCCCCCACCTCCTCAAATTCTGGCCCCGTTCTCCATCGGCCCCGACGCAGCAGCCGTGCACCCGGCTGCCTGGTTCGCCCAAGCTCTGGAAACTCCCTCCCTCTCCTCCTCTGAGACGCTCCTTAAAACCCGACCTTGGGGTCATCGGACCTAATACTTCCTTATGTCGTTCAGTGACAAATTGTGCTTTGCGATGTTCCTGTGAAATGCCACGGAGGGGGGTTTATTGTGTTAACGATGCGACAGAAACATAAAAACGCTGTCAGCGTAACGTGGTGAACTCCGCCAAAGGTGCTCTCCAAGGCAATGGGCATTGTCTGTGGCCTAGGCTCCCTGGAGGTTAGAAGAATGAGAGGTGATCTCCTTCAAATATATAAGGGGCTTGGCAGACACGGAGGGGCCGGTCCTCCTGCTCTGGCAAGTATTTCAGGCCGGGGGGGGGGGGGCCACTGCAAATCTTTGGAACTCTCCATGCCAGAGAGCTGAACAGCACGCAGCGTCTGACAATCAGCTCTCAAAGCAGGGCTGCAGTTTGCATCCACGACCAACGTTTTACACTAAAGCACCACTTACACAGCCAAGTCTGGCCCGCTCAGCAGATTCATTCCACACCCCCAAATCCAAACACCTCCTCCCCCACCAGAGAATCTGGAATCACCTCACGCAAATCCTTCCCCTACCTCACCGGCACCAAACCATCCCTCCAGACATACGGCATCTTAAATCTTGCTCCCTCTATACTGTCCCCATCAAACACTCCCAGGACAGGTACAGCACAGGGTTAGATACAGAGTAAATCTCCCCCTACACTGTCCCCATCAAACACTCCCAGGACAGGTACAGCATGGAGTTAGATAGAGATTAAAGCTCCCGCTACACCGTCCCCATCAAACACTCCCAGGACAGGTACAGCACAGGGTTAGATATAGAGTGAAGCTCCCTGGATGAAAAAGGACAGACATTGGTACTTGAGCCACTGATACGTATTGATGGTGCTATGGTTCTGTGATCAAGCTCTGACGTTGGAAGGCCAGAGTCAGTGGGAGGTGGCTTTTTCGTGGTAATGTCACTGGACCAGTCATCCCAGTTAGTGCTTTGGGCACATGGGCTCACATCCCACCACAGCAGCTGGTGGAATTTAATTTCAATTCCTAAATCTGTAATGAAACTATCATTGTCGAAAAACCCATCTGCTGTCCTTACCCAGCCTACATGCGACTCCAGACATCACAGGCATGTGGCTGACTCTTTAACTGCCCCTCCAAAATGGCCCCAGCGAGTCACTCAGTTGAAGACAAGGTGACCAACTGCCCCACATCTTAAAAAGATTGTGCCTCATTCTGACTGCTCGTCCCACCCCTTTTGCCCCGCATTTGCAGGGCAGCCTTTGGGACACCTGGTCGAGTGGGTCCGCGAATCGGAGATTCAGCCAGCAGAGGGGTGGCAATGTTGCCACTCACACAAGTGCTAAGCCTGGGCTGTTTTAAACACTGCCCCACCGTTGCCCGTTACCCCTGGCAGACTCAACGCCCCCCGTCCCTCCAGTGGCCTTGAAGCTGGCGGAAAGGACGTTTCCTCTTGTGGATGAGTCCAGAATGAGGGGGCGCCGTTTTAAGATTAGCGGTCTCCCTTTTAGGGCAGAGATATATTTTCTCTCAGAGAGTTGTGCGACTTTGGAACTCTCTGCCTCGGAAGGTGGTGGAGGCAGGGTCGTTGAATAATTTTCAGGCAGAGGGAGATAGATTCATCTTTGGCAAAGGAATCGAAGGCTATCAGGGTTAGATGGGAATGTTGTAATCGAAACACAAGATGATCAGCCATGGTCTTAAATGAATGGCGCAGCAGGCTCGAGGGGCCGAGTGGTCTACACCGGTTCCTAATTCTTATGCTCTTATGCCCCCCCCAGGTGGACTCCCGGCTCCGCCACCCCTGCCCATGGAGTCAGGGCACCCCATCAACTGGCCCGGGCACCCCCCCTCAAACGGGCTCAGATGCCCCCACCCAGCGCACTCGAGTTGACTCTCTTGCCTCCAGCCCTGCTGAGGCGTGTCCTGTCTCAAACCACCAGCGCCCCACCCTCCCAGGTCATGACCTGTCCAGCCCCTCCCACCCCCCACCCACCAAAGTCCTGTCCTGCCCAGCCATCCCCTGCCTCCGAGTCGTACCCGTTCCTCCTTAACCCCCCCCTCTCCGAGGAGTCGTGGCCTCTTCCACCACACCCCTCCCACCCCATGTCTGGTTCCTACCCCCTCCCAAGTCAGGTC
>NW_024470786.1:1246250-1263253 GCF_017639515.1 Carcharodon carcharias | reverse complement strand
CTCTCTCTCTCTATATACCAACCTCTCTCTCTCTCTCTATATACCAACCTCTCTCTCTCTCTATATACCAACCACTCTCTCTCTCTATATAGCACCTCTCTCACTCTCTCTATATATACCAACCTCTCTCTCTCTCTCTATATACCAACCTCTCTCTCTCTCTCTATATACCCAACACTCTCTCTCTCTCTATATACCAACCTCTCTCTCTCTCTATATACCAACCTCTCTCTCTCTCTATATATACCAACCTCTCTCTCTCTATATACCAACCTCTCTCTCTCTCTATATACCAACCTCTCTCTCTCTCTACATACCAACCTCTCTCTCTCTCTCTATATACCAACCTCTCTCTCTCTCTCTCTATATATACCAACCTCTCTATCTCTCTCTATATATACCAACCTCTCTCTCTCTATATACCAACCTCTCTCTCTCTATATACCAACCTCTCTCTCTCTATATACCAACCTCTCTCTCTCTCTCTATATACCAACCTCTCTCTCTCTCTCTATATACCAACCTCTCTCTCTCTCTATATACCAACCTCTCTCTCTCTCTATATACCAACCTCTCTCTCTATATACCAACCTCTCTCTCTCTATATATACCAACCTCTCTCTCTCTCTCTATATACCAACCTCTCTCTCTCTCTATATATACCAACCTCTCTCTCTCTCTATATACCAACCTCTCTCTCTCTCTCTCTATATACCAACCTCTCTCTCTCTCTCTTATACCAACCTCTCTCTCTCTCTATATACCAACCTCTCTCTCTCTCTATATACCAACTCTCTCTCTCTATATACCACCCCCTCTCCTCAATAACTCTATATACCACCAACCTCTCTCTCTCTCTATATACCAACCTCTCTCTCTCTCTATATACCAACCTCTCTCTCTCTCTATATACCAACCTCTCTCTCTCTCTATATACCAACCTCTCTCTCTCTCTATATACCAACCTCTCTCTCTCTCTATATACCAACCTCTCTTCTCTCTCTATTACCAACCTCTCTCTCTCTCTATATACCAACCTCTCTCTCTCTCTATATACCAACCTCTCTCTCTCTCTATATACCAACCTCTCTCTCTCTCTATATACCAACCTCTCTCTCTCTCTCTATATACCAACCTCTCTCTCTCTCTATATATACCAACCTCTCTCTCTCTCTCTATATACCAACCTCTCTCTCTCTCTATATACCAACCTCTCTCTCTCTCTCTATATACCAACCTCTCTCTCTCTCTCTCTATATACCAACCTCTCTCTCTCTCTCTATATACCAACCTCTCTCTCTCTCTCTATATACCAACCTCTCTCTCTCTCTCTATATACCAACCTCTCTCTCTCTCTATATACCAACCTCTCTCTCTCTCTCTATATACCAACCGCTCTCTCTCTCTCTATATACCAACCTCTCTCTCTCTCTCTATATACCAACCTCTCTCTCTCTCTCTACATACCAACCTCTCTCTCTCTCTCTATATACCAACCTCTCTCTCTCTCTCTATATACCAACCTCTCTCTCTCTCTATATATACCAACCTCTCTCTCTCTCTATATACCAACCTCTCTCTCTCTCTATATACCAACCTCTCTCTCTCTCTCTATATACCAACCTCTCTCTCTCTCTCTATATACCAACCTCTCTCTCTCTCTATATACCAACCTCTCTCTCTCTATATATACCAACCTCTCTCTCTCTCTCTCTATATACCAACCTCTCTCTCTCTCTCTATATATACCAACCTCTCTCTCTCTCTCTATATACCAACCTCTCTCTCTCTCTCTATATACCAACCTCTCTCTCTCTCTCTATATACCAACCTCTCTCTCTCTCTCTTATATACCAACCTCTCTCTCTCTCTCTCTCTATATACCAACCTCTCTCTCTCTCTCTATATACCAACCTCTCTCTCTCTCTCTATATACCAACCTCTCTCTCTCTCTCTATATACCAACCCCTCTCTCTCTATATATACCAACCTCTCTCTCTCTCTATATATACCAACCTCCCTCTCTCTATATATACCAACCTCTCTCTCTCTCTATATACCAACCTCTCTCTCTCTCTCTATATACCAACCTCTCTCTCTCTATATACCAACCTCTCTCTCTCTCTACATACCAACCTCTCTCTCTCTCTCTATATATACCAACCTCTCTCTCTCTCTATATATATACCAACCTCTCTCTCTCTCTATATATATACCAACCTCTCTCTCTCTATATACCAACCTCTCTCTCTCTCTATATACAACTCTCTCTCTCTCTATATACCAACCTCTCTCTCTCCTATATACCAAACCTCTCTCTCTCTATATACCAACCTCTCTCTCTCTCTCTATACCAACCTCTCTCTCTCTCTATATACCAACTCTCTCTCTCTATATACCAACCTCTCTCTCATCCTCTCTCTCTCTATCTATACCAACCTCTCTCTCTCTCTATATATATACCAACCTCTCTCTCTCTATATACCAACCTCTCTCTCTCTCTATATACCAACCTCTCTCTCTATATACCAACCTCTCTCTCTCTCTATATACCAACCTCTCTCTCTCTCTATATACCAACCTCTCTCTCTCTCTATATACCAACCTCTCTCTCTCTCTATATACCAACCTCTCTCTCTCTCTATATACCAACCTCTCTCTCTCTCTATATACCAACCTCTCTCTCTCTCTATATACCAACCTCTCTCTCTCTCTATATACCAACCCTTCTCTTCTCTCTATATACCAACCTCTCTCTCTCTCTATATACCAAACCTCTCTCTCTCTCTATATACCAACCTCTCTCTCTCTCTATATACCAACCTCTCTCTCTCTCTATATACCAACCTCTCTCTCTCTCTATATACCAACCTCTCTCTCTCTCTATATACCAACCTCTCTCTCTCTCTATATACCAACCTTCTCTCTCTCTCTATATACCAACCTCTCTCTCTCTCTATATACCAACCTCTCTCTCTCTCTATATACCAACCTCTCTCTCTCTCTATATACCAACCTCTCTCTCTCTCTATATACCAACCTCTCTCTCTCTCTATATACCACCTCTCTCTCTCTCTATATACCAACCTCTCTCTCTCTCTATATACCAACCTCTCTCTCTCTCTATATACCAACCTCTCTCTCTCTCTATATACCAACCTCTCTCTCTCTCTATATACCAACCTCTCTCTCTCTCTATATACCAACCTCTCTCTCTCTCTATATACCAACCTCTCTCTCTCTCTATATACCAACCTCTCTCTCTCTCTATATACCAACCTCTCTCTCTCTCTATATACCAACCTCTCTCTCTCTCTATATACCAACCTCTCTCTCTCTCTCTATATACCAACCTCTCTCTCTCTCTATATACCAACCTCTCTCTCTCTCTATATACCAACCTCTCTCTCTCTCTATATACCAACCTCTCTCTCTCTCTATATACCAACCTCTCTCTCTCTATATATACCAACCTCTCTCTCTCTCTATATACCAACCTCTCTCTCTCTATATACCAACCTCTCTCTCTCTCTATATACCAACCTCCCTCTCTCTCTATATCCATCCCTCCCTCTCTCTATATCCCAACCTCCCTCTCTCTCTATACCAATCCCTCTCTCTCTCTATACCAATCCCTCTCTCTCTCTATACCAATCCCTCTCTCTCTCTATACCAATCCCTCTCTCTCTCTCTATACCAATCCCTCTCTCTCTCTATACCAATCCCTCTCTCTCTCTCTATACAATCCCTCTCTCTCTCTCTATACCAATCCCTCTCTCTCTCTCTATACCAATCCTCTCTCTCTCTCTATACCAATCCCTCTCTCTCTCTCTATACCAATCCCTCTCTCTCTCTCTATACCAATCCTTCTCTCTCTCTCTATAACCAAGCCCTCTCTCTCTCCTCTATACCAATCCCTCTCTCTCTCTCTATACCAATCCCTCTCTCTCTCTCTATACCAATCCCTCTCTCTCTCTCTATACCAATCCCTCTCTCTCTCTCTATACCAATCCCTCTCTCTCTCTCTATACCAATCCCTCTCTCTCTCTATATACCAATCTCTCTCTCTCTATATACCAATCCCCCTCTCTCTCTATACCAATCCCTCTCTCTCTCTATACCAATCCCTCTCTCTCTCTCTATACCAATCCCTCTCTCTCTCTCTATACCAATCCCTCTCTCTCTCTCTATACCAATCCCTCTCTCTCTCTCTATACTAATCCCTCTCTCTCTCTCTCTATACCAATCCCTCTCTCTCTCTCTATACCAATCCCTCTCTCTCTCTCTATACCAATCCCTCTCTCTCTCTCTATACCAATCCCTCTCTCTCTCTCTATACCAATCCCTCTCTCTCTCTCTATACCAAATCCCTCTCTCTCTCTTATACCAATCCCTCTCTCTCTCTCTATACCAATCCCTCTCTCTCTCTCTATACCAATCCCTCTCTCTCTCTCTATACCAATCCCTCTCTCTCTCTATACCAATCTCTCTCTCTCTATACCAATCTCTCTCTCTCTCTATACCAATCTCTCTCTCTCTATACCAATCTCTCTCTCTCTCTGTACCAATCCCTCTCTCTGTACCAATCCCTCTCTCTGTACCAATCCCTCTCTCTGTACCAATCCCTCTCTCTCTCTCTATACCAATCTCTCTCTCTCTCTGTACCAATCCCTCTCTCTCTCTATATACCAATCTCTCTCTCTCTATATACCAATCCCCCTCTCCCTCTATACCAATCCCTCTCTCTCTCTATACCAATCCCTCTCTCTCTCTCTATACCAATCCCTCTCTCTCTCTCTATACCAATCCCTCTCTCTCTCTCTATACCAATCCCTCTCTCTCTCTCTATACCAATCCCTCTCTCTCTCTCTATACCAATCCCTCTCTCTCTCTCTATACCAATCCCTCTCTCTCTCTCTATACCAATCCCTCTCTCTCTCTCTATACCAATCCCTCTCTCTCTCTCTATACCTATCTCTCTCTCTCTCTCTATAACCAATCCCTCTCTCTCTCTCTATACCAATCCTCTCTCTCTCTCTATACCAATCCCTCTCTCTCTCTCTATACCAATCCCTCTCTCTCTCTCTATACCAATCCCTCTCTCTCTCTCTATACCAATCCCTCTCTCTCTCTCTATACCAATCCCTCTCTCTCTCTCTATACCAATCCCTCTCTCTCTCTATACCAATCCCTCTCTCTCTCTCTATACCAATCCCTCTCTCTCTCTCTATACCAATCCCTCTCTCTCTCTCTATACCAATCTCTCTCTCTCTCTATACCAATCCCTCTCTCTCTCTCTATACCAATCCCTCTCTCTCTCTCTATACCAATCCCTCTCTCTCTCTCTATACCAATCCCTCTCTCTCTCTCTATACCAATCCTCTCTCTCTCTCTATACCAATCCCTCTCTCTCTCTCTATACCAATCCCTCTCTCTCTCTCTATACCAATCCCTCTCTCTCTCTCTATACCAATCCCTCTCTCTCTCTCTATACCAATCCCTCTCTCTCTCTCTATACCAATCCCTCTCTCTCTCTCTATACCAATCCCTCTCTCTCTCTCTATACCAATCCTCTCTCTCTCTCTATACCAATCCCTCTCTCTCTCTCTATACCAATCCCTCTCTCTCTCTCTATACCAATCCCTCTCTCTCTCTCTATACCAATCCCTCTCTCTCTCTCTTTATAGCAATCCCTCTCTCTCTCTCTATACCAATCCCTCTCTCTCTCTCTGTACCAATCCCTCTCTCTCTCTGTACCAATCCCTCTCTCTCTCTGTACCAATCCCTCTCTCTCTCTGTACCAATCCCTCTCTCTCTCTGTACCAATCCCTCTCTCTCTCTGTACCAATCCCTCTCTCTCTCTCTCTGTACCAATCCCTCTCTCTCTCTCTCTATACCAATCCCTCTCTCTCTCTCTCTATACCAATCCCTCTCTCTCTCTGTACCAATCCCTCTCTCTCTCTGTCCCAATCCCTCTCTCTCTCTGTCCCAATCCCTCTCTCTCTCTCTATACCAATCCCTCTCTCTCTCTCTATACCAATCCCTCTCTCTCTCTGTACCAATCCCTCTCTCTCTCTGTCCCAATCCCGCTCTCTCTCTCTATACCAATCCCTCTCTCTCTCTATACCAATCCCTCTCTCTCTCTGTACCAATCCCTCTCTCTCTCTCTGTACCAATCCCTCTCTCTCTCTGTACCAATCCCTCTCTCTCTCTGTACCAATCCCTCTCTCTCTCTCTCTGTACCAATCCCTCTCTCTCTCTCTCTGTACCAATCCCTCTCTCTCTCTCTCTGTACCAATCCCTCTCTCTCTCTCTCTGTACCAATCCCTCTCTCTCTCTCTCTGTACCAATCCCTCTCTCTCTCTCTCTGTACCAATCCCTCTCTCTCTCTGTACCAATCCCTCTCTCTCTCTATACCAATCCCTCTCTCTCTCTCTATACCAATCCCTCTCTCTCTCTCTCTATACCAATCCCTCTCTCTCTCTCTATACCAATCCCTCTCTATACCAATCTCTCTCTCTCTCTATACCAATCCCTCTCTATACCAATCTCTCTCTCTCTATACCAATCCCTCTCTCTCTCTATACCAATCCCTCTCTCTCTATACCAATCCCTCTCTCTCTCTGTACCAATCCCTCTCTCTCTCTGTACCAATCCCTCTCTCTCTCTGTACCAATCTCTCTCTCTCTCTCTGTACCAATCTCTCTCTCTCTCTGTACCAATCTCTCTCTCTCTCTGTACCAATCCCTCTCTCTCTCTGTACCAATCCCTCTCTCTCTCTATACCAATCCCTCTCTCTCTCTGTACCAATCCCTCTCTCTCTCTGTACCAATCTCTCTCTCTCTCTCTGTACCAATCTCTCTCTCTCTCTGTACCAATCTCTCTCTCTCTCTGTACCAATCCCTCTCTCTCTCTATACCAATCCCTCTCTCTCTATACCAATCCCTCTCTCTCTCTCTATACCAATCCCTCTCTCTCTCTATACCAATCCCTCTCTCTCTATACCAATCCCTCTCTCTCTCTGTACCAATCCCTCTCTCTCTCTCTATACCAATCCCTCTCTCTCTCTCTATACCAATCTCTCTCTCTCTCTATACCAATCCCTCTTTCTCTCTCTCTATACCAATCCCTCCCTTTCTCACCTCCTCAGCCGTCTCGGAGCCGCCGCTCCCTCCGCCTCCCTCCCGACTCCATCTCCTCCCCACCCCCGCCCCCCAAACAGAAGCCTCAGCAGCCTAGGCCCCGCCGCCCGAGTCCCGGATGCTGACCCCTCTGACCCCGCCCTCTTCGCCAATTCCCGGATGCTTACCCCCCCCCATCTCCTCCCACCTCCCACAGCTAACCACACCCCCTTCCCCAGATCCTGGACGTCCCCTCCACCAGTTCCCGGATGTTGACAGCTCTGACCACTCCCACCCACCCCCCCCCCCTCTCCGTTACCCGGCTGCTGACCCCTGTAACCGCGCCCCCTTCTCGGATGACTCCACCCCCTCATTTCTCATCCACAATGTCCTGCCCCTCTAATAACATTTTTAATGCCATTTGGCCCGGATGTTGACCTTTGATCCTCTCTCCGCCCGAAGTGTTGCCCCGGCAACCCAGTCATTTGCTAATGTTGCTCTCTCTCTCTCCACTCCCGCTCTAATAATTTAATTCTTTCCCTCTCCTGATGGATTAAATGCGGCTCTCTCGAATTTGAATTTTTTTTCACTCATTTCATCCTCCGCCACCGGAAGTAGGTCGGTGGCCCTTGCGGCAACCACCCCCCTCTCCCCCTCCCCGGGTCTCATTCATTTATCTATCACTTTAGGAAATGTTTTTCCGGCTGCGTTGCCTTCCCTTTCTCGACTGTGGGTTGGAAGCTCTCATTTGGCCTCGGAAATGTGTGTGTTGTGGTTCTTTTACGTCACGATCAGTCGCTCCGGGTGATCTCCGCCCACCGGAAGTGACGTTATCGCCATAGCAACGCTGCATTTTTTTTCTCCGCCCGTCGGTTCAATTTATCCCCATTATTTCGTCTGCGTTCACTCTTCGCAGTTGCTGCCATCAGCAGTCGATCGATGGGATTCACCTAATTTTACTTCGGTCTATTTTTAAAGCTACTGGTGGCGTTAGCCGGAAATGCGCCATTTTTGGGGGAAGGGGGGTGGGAGGGGTTGGGTCTCCACCGGAAGTGGCTCGGTTGCCCCTAGCAACCTGGACGTCAATTCATTTTCTCGGTTCTTATTTTACGTTTGTTTCTTCCCCTCGAGCTTGGTTTTGCTTTACCTTAGTCTACTGGCCCGTTGGATATAATAGTAATGCTTTTTTTTAAAAAATAAAATAAAAGTAGTATCACGTGTTCCCTCCGCCCGGATGTGGATCGCCACCGGAAGTGGCTCGGTTGCCCGCAGCGACGGTGACGTCACTCCCTTTTTCACCCCCCCCCCCCCCTTTATATTTTTATTCGCCGGCTTTCTTGTGATTCGGCTCCATTTTCTTTTATCTGTCCGAATTGCCCCTTCATCCTCACCCTGGCCTGGAAATGATCATCTTCGCACGATTTTAATGGTTCGTCAGGTGATCACCGCCGACCGGAAGTGTGGCCGTTGCCTCGGCAACCGAGGGCCACCTGCTGATTCTGGTCACCACCCCGCCCCCCCCCCCCCATTCCTCCTCCTACAAACTATTAACTTCATTCAGATTATCTGTCATTCGCTATTTATTTGTCTTTCTGTGTTGATTGAATCTCTCTGCTATGGCCAGCAGGAGACTGGAGAAGGTAAAAGGAGCTGAATTGCTGTCATCTCTGCCTCAGGTGGTGGGTGAACTCTGACCCAAGCCCGGTCGTCGGAGGTCAGGGTTCAGGGGGACTTGGGCACGCTGGCAGAACACAGACACTTGCGCCCCCTTTGCTTGTCCGCCCGTTCCCCACAGCCGCGTTCGCCTTTGGGTTTTTCTACGTAAACATGTCACGGCAGCTGTGTCACTACCCTGCCAGTGGTGGTGCCGCCCTCGTGATCCGTGACCGTTTACATAGGCAGTTTCCATTGCAGGACCTTACGGTGGGCCAGTGCAGACTTAAATGCGCACGCGTTGACGATTGTCGTCTCCTGCTCACGGCCCTCTGCTTCCACAACCCACTCCGTCTAATTTCCTTTTAATTTGCTCCCAAAACTTTGGCTTTCTTTCCCACCCCCAATTGCCCCCTTGAGAAGGTGGTGGGTGAGCCACCTCCTTGAGCCACTGCAGTCCCCGTGTGGTGTAGGTACACCCACGGCCATGTTAGAGAGGGAGTTCCAGGATTTTGTCCCCGTGTGGTGTAGGTACACCCACGGCGCTGTTAGGGAGGTAGTTCCAGGATTTTGACCCAGCGACAGCGAAGGAACGGCCGATATATTTCCAAGTCGGGATGGTGAGGGGCTCGGAGGGGAACTTCCAGGTGGTGGGTGTTCCCCATGTGTCTGCTGCCCTTGTCCTTCTAGATGGTAGAGGTGGTGGGTTTGGGCGGCGCTGTCGAAGAAGCCTTGGTGAGTTGCTGCAGTGCATCTTGTAGATGGTACACACACTGGTGCTGCTACTGTGCGTCAGTGGTGGAGGGAGTGAATGTTTGTGGATGGGGTGCTGATCAAGCGGGGGCTGCTTTGTCCTGGACGGTGTCGAGCTTCTTGAGTGTTGTGGGAGCTGCACTCACCCAGGCAAGTGGGGAGTGTTCCATCACACTCCTGACTGGTGCCTTGTAGATGGTGGACAGGCTTTGAGGAGTCAGGAGGTGAGTTACTCTCCGCAGGATTCACAGCCTCTGACCCGCCCTTGTAGCCACAGAATTTTCTGGCTGGTCCAGTTCAGTTTCTGATCAACGGTAACCTCCCAGGATGATGATAGTGGGGGATTCAGCGATGATAATGCCATTGAATGATAAGGGTTAGATTCTCTCATGGAAGAAATCCCAGGATCTTACTCAATGTGTCTACCCTGTGTCTTGCCTCTCCTCAGAACTGGTAACCCCTCTTTTCTTTATCTTCCCGCATTCATGTTGCTCTCTGCATACTCCCTTCCACCTCCCTTCCCTTCTCTCCTTCCATGCCCTCCATATCCCCTGCTGTCGCACCTACCCCACTCTTGCCCCTTCCCTCCCTGCCTCCCTTCCGGCTGCCCCTCCATCTCCTTCCACCTTCCCCACTCTTGCAAAACCACTTCAAATGTCTAACGTTCAAGGCAACACTTACTGCTGTTCAGCCTCAGCTGGAGTATTGTATGCACTTTTGGGCTCAACGCTTTAGGAAGGATGTGAAGGAATTGGAAAGAGTGCAGGAAAGGTTCACAAGAATGGTTCCAGGGATGAGGGACTTCAGTTCCGGGGGTAGGTTGGAGAAGTTGGGACCGTTCTCCTCGGAGAAGAGAAGGTCGAGAGGAGATTTGATCGAGGTGTTCAAAATCATGAGGGGGTCTGGGACAGAGTGGATCGGGAGAAACTGTTCCCATTGGGGGAAGGATGGAGAAGCAGAGGGACACAGATTGAAGGCAATGGGTAAAAGGAGCGACGGAGACACGAGGAGAAACTTTTTCACACAGCGAGGGGTTAGGATCTGGAACGCGCTGCCTGAGAATGTGGGGGAGGGAGGGTCAATCGAGGGGTTAGGGTCTGGAACGCGCTGCCTGAGAGTGTGGGGGAGGGAGGGTCAATCGAGGTGCTAGGGTCTGGAACGTGCTGCCTGAGAGTGTGGGGGAGGGAGGGTCAATCGAGGGCTTAGGATCTGGAACGCGCTGCCTGAGAGTGTGGGGGAGGGAGGGTCAATCGAGGGGTTAGGATCTGGAACGCGCTGCCTAAGAGTGTGGGGGAGGGAGGGTCAATTGAGGCGTTCGAGAGGGTATGGGATAGTTAGCAGGAAAGGAAGAACATGTAGGGTTCACAGGGAGAAGTTGAGGGCGTGAGACTAGATGAGTTCTGTTGGAGAGCTGGTTTGGAAAATGATGGGCTGAATCGTCTCCTCCTGGGCTGTGGGTGCTGCCTGATCCTATTCTTTGATCCCATTCTCTGATCCTATCCTTCTCTTCAGAACAGAGAAGGCCGAGGGGGTGAGCTGATCGAGATCTTTGAGATAACGAAAGGGGTTTCGATAGGGTAGACGTAGAGAAGATGTTTCCCCTTGCGGGTGAGACCAGAACTCGGGCTGGGGGGAGGTGGGCGGGGTGGCGGGGGGTGGGGGGGGAAGTGGGGTCTGTCAATATAAGAGAGTCACTGATAAATCCCAACAGGGAACTGGGGAGAAACGTCTTTACCTGGGAGAGCGGGGAGAGTGTGGGACTCGCTCCCACGGGGAGAGGGGAATCGTGTTGAGAGATTTAAGATGGGGGTGGGAGTGAGGGGGGGGGGGGGGGGGGGGGGGGGGCAAAGCTGGATAAACACATGGGGGAGGAAGAAATAGGAGATGTGGATGTGGGGGGAGGTGGGAGGAGGCTGGTGTGGGGGCAGGAATACCAGCACGGTGGGGTTGGGAGGGGGAAGAGGGTCCGAGTGGCCTGTCTCCAGGCTGCGAATGCTCTGTGGGGTGGTAGGAGTCTTTTACTAATCGACCATTTTTCGATCTTTACTTCCAGCCCAAGCTCCCGGATGTAAAGATCTGCCTGTGGTGAGTGAAGTCTGACTGAAGAGGATAGATTGACTTGTCCGATGCGCCCATCAGCTTGGCAAGGAAACCCCCACCCCCACCTCGCACACCTGCTGAAGGTGTCGTTCAATTCAACTTGGCCTGGGTCTTCCCCGCCTCGCCTCGCACATAGATCAGGAAACACCCAGGCTTCAATTCTGGCCTAGTGCTAACTTAGCCGAACTCACCACCCCCCCCCACCCAAACTACCGGAGAGGGACCCGTTTCCCACCCCACCCATGGCGCTCCCTCAGCACTGACCCTCCGACAGTGCGGCGCCCATCTCTACTTGCCCTTTGAACTGAGCGAACACGAGGGCCACTTTAGAGGGGCAGTTAACGAGCCAATCCCACTGCTGCATGTCTGGAGTCACGTGTAGGCCAGACCGGGTAAGGAAGGCAGATTTCCTTCCCAAAAGGATGTCAGTGAACCAAATGGGGTTGTTACAACAATCGATGATAGTTTCGCGGTCACTGTGACTGAGACCCGCTTTATAATTCCAGATTTATTAAATTGAATTTAAATTCCACCAGCCGCTGTGGTGGGATATGAACCCGTGCCCCTCGAGTGTTTGCCCAGGTCTCTGGGTTACTCCCCACACAACCCTCAACTCCCTCGTCAATCAGAAACCTTGAGTATATCCAACGCCCCGGCCTCCACTGCTCTCTGAGGGGGGGAGGGGGACAGAATCCCACAGACCGACCCCCCTCTGAGGGAAGAAATTCCTCCTCATCTCCGTCTTCAACGGGAGACCCCCTCGTTCTGAAACTGTGCCCCCTCCCCCCCCTCGTTCAAGATTCCTCCCCCCCAAGAGGGGGGAAACATTCTCCCAGCATCCCCCCTGTCGAGCTCCCCCCCCCCACCTCAGAATCTTATCTGTCTCGATAAGATCACCTCTCATTCTTCTAAACTCCAACGGGTACAGGACCCAACCTGCTCAACCCCTCCTCACAAGACAAACCCCCTTCGTCCCAGGAATCAGCCGAGTGAACCTGCTCTGAACGGCCTCCAGTGGGGGTAAATCCCTCCTTAAGTAAGGAGATTAAAGCTGTCCCCAGTGCTCCAGGTGCGGTCTCCCCAACGCCCTGTACAGATTAGCCCTTCTACCCAGGGCTGAGTGTGAAGAAGGACTTCTCGAATTCACCCCTGGACAGACTGGGCCGAAGGTTAATGTTCTGCTGCCTGCCATCCATTAACAAAGCAAACAGTTTCGCTACTCAACCATATTGAATCCTTTTATCATTGTGAAGCACTTGATTGGATCACCCTTTAATCTCGATCATATTTACCCCTATTACTCTCTCTCTCTCTCTGCGTGTCTCTCTCTCTCCCTGTCTCTTTCTCTCTCCCTGTCTCTCTCTCTCTCCCCGTCTCTCTCTCTCTCTGCCCCCGTCTCTCTCTCTCTCTGCCCCCGTCTCTCTCTCCCTGCCCCCGTCTCTCTCTCCCTGCCCCCGTCTCTCTCTCCCTGCCCCCGTCTCTCTCTCCCTGCCCCCGTCTCTCTCTCCCTGCCCCCGTCTCTCTCTCCCTGCCCCCGTCTCTCTCTCCCTGCCCCCGTCTCTCTCTCCCTGCCCCCGTCTCTCTCTCCCTGCCCCCGTCTCTCTCTCCCTGCCCCCGTCTCTCTCTCCCTGCCCCCGTCTCTCTCTCCCTGCCCCCGTCTCTCTCTCTCCCTGCCCCCGTCTCTCTCTCCCTGCCCCCGTCTCTCTCTCCCTGCCCCCGTCTCTCTCTCCCTGCCCCCGTCTCTCTCTCCCTGCCCCCGTCTCTCTCTCCCTGCCCCCGTCTCTCTCTCCCTGCCCCCGTCTCTCTCTCCCTGCCCCCGTCTCTCTCTCCCTGCCCCCGTCTCTCTCTCCCTGCCCCCGTCTCTCTCTCCCTGCCCCCGTCTCTCTCTCCCTGCCCCCGTCTCTCTCTCCCTGCCCCCGTCTCTCTCTCCCTGCCCCCGTCTCTCTCTCCCTGCCCCCGTCTCTCTCTCCCTGCCCCCGTCTCTCTCTCCCTGCCCCCGTCTCTCTCTCCCTGCCCCCGTCTCTCTCTCCCTGCCCCCGTCTCTCTCTCCCTGCCCCCGTCTCTCTCTCCCTGCCCCCGTCTCTCTCTCCCTGCCCCCGTCTCTCTCTCCCTGCCCCCGTCTCTCTCTCCCTGCCCCCGTCTCTCTCTCCCTGCCCCCGTCTCTCTCTCCCTGCCCCCGTCTCTCTCTCCCTGCCCCCGTCTCTCTCTCCCTGCCCCCGTCTCTCTCTCCCTGCCCCCGTCTCTCTCTCCCTGCCCCCTGTCTCTCTCTCCCTGCCCCCGTCTCTCTCTCCCTGCCCCCGTCTCTCTCTCCCTGCCCCCGTCTCTCTCTCCCTGCCCCCGTCTCTCTCTCCCTGCCCCCGTCTCTCTCTCCCTGCCCCCGTCTCTCTCTCCCTGCCCCCGTCTCTCTCTCCCTGCCCCCGTCTCTCTCTCCCTGCCCCCTGTCTCTCTCTCCCTGCCCCCGTCTCTCTCTCCCTGCCCCCGTCTCTCTCTCCCTGCCCCTGTCTCTCTCTCCCTGCCCCTGTCTCTCTCTCCCTGCCCCCTGTCTCTCTCTCCCTGCCCCTGTCTCTCTCTCCCTGCCCCTGTCTCTCTCTCCCTGCCCCTGTCTCTCTCTCCCTGCCCCTGTCTCTCTCTCCCTGCCCCTGTCTCTCTCTCCCTGCCCCTGTCTCTCTCTCCCTGCCCCTGTCTCTCTCTCCCTGCCCCTGTCTCTCTCTCCCTGCCCCTGTCTCTCTCTCCCTGCCCCTGTCTCTCTCTCCCTGCCCCTGTCTCTCTCTCCCTGCCCCTGTCTCTCTCTCCCTGCCCCTGTCTCTCTCTCCCTGCCCCTGTCTCTCTCTCCCTGCCCCTGTCTCTCTCTCCCTGCCCCTGTCTCTCTCTCCCTGCCCCTGTCTCTCTCTCCCTGCCCCTGTCTCTCTCTCCCTGCCCCTGTCTCTCTCTCCCTGCCCCTGTCTCTCTCTCCCCTGCCCCTGTCTCTCTCTCCCTGCCCCTGTCTCTCTCTCCCTGCCCCTGTCTCTCTCTCCCTGCCCCTGTCTCTCTCTCCCTGCCCCTGTCTCTCTCTCCCTGCCCCTGTCTCTCTCTCTCCCTGCCCCTGTCTCTCTCTCCCTGCCCCTGTCTCTCTCTCCCTGCCCCTGTCTCTCTCTCCCTGCCCCTGTCTCTCTCTCCCTGCCCCTGTCTCTCTCTCCCTGCCCCTGTCTCTCTCTCCCTGCCCCTGTCTCTCTCTCCCTGCCCCTGTCTCTCTCTCCCTGCCCCTGTCTCTCTCTCCCTGCCCCTGTCTCTCTCTCCCTGCCCCTGTCTCTCTCTCCCTGCCCCTGTCTCTCTCTCCCTGCCCCTGTCTCTCTCTCCCTGCCCCTGTCTCTCTCTCCCTGCCCCTGTCTCTCTCTCCCTGCCCCTGTCTCTCTCTCCCTGCCCCTGTCTCTCTCTCCCTGCCCCTGTCTCTCTCTCCCTGCCCCTGTCTCTCTCTCCCTGCCCCTGTCTCTCTCTCCCTGCCCCTGTCTCTCTCTCCCTGCCCCTGTCTCTCTCTCCCTGCCCCTGTCTCTCTCTCCCTGCCCCTGTCTCTCTCTCCCTGCCCCTGTCTCTCTCTCCCTGCCCCTGTCTCTCTCTCCCTGCCCCTGTCTCTCTCTCCCTGCCCCTGTCTCTCTCTCCCTGCCCCTGTCTCTCTCTCCCTGCCCCTGTCTCTCTCTCCCTGCCCCTGTCTCTCTCTCCCTGCCCCTGTCTCTCTCTCCCTGCCCCTGTCTCTCTCTCCCTGCCCCTGTCTCTCTCTCCCTGCCCCTGTCTCTCTCTCCCTGCCCCTGTCTCTCTCTCCCTGCCCCTGTCTCTCTCTCCCTGCCCCTGTCTCTCTCTCCCTGCCCCTGTCTCTCTCTCCCTGCCCCTGTCTCTCTCTCCCTGCCCCTGTCTCTCTCTCCCTGCCCCTGTCTCTCTCTCCCTGCCCCTGTCTCTCTCTCCCTGCCCCTGTCTCTCTCTCCCTGCCCCTGTCTCTCTCTCCCTGCCCCTGTCTCTCTCTCCCTGCCCCTGTCTCTCTCTCCCTGCCCCTGTCTCTCTCTCCCTGCCCCTGTCTCTCTCTCCCTGCCCCTGTCTCTCTCTCCCTGCCCCTGTCTCTCTCTCCCTGCCCCTGTCTCTCTCTCCCTGCCCCTGTCTCTCTCTCCCTGCCCCTGTCTCTCTCTCCCTGCCCCTGTCTCTCTCTCCCTGCCCCTGTCTCTCTCTCCCTGCCCCTGTCTCTCTCTCCCTGCCCCTGTCTCTCTCTCCCTGCCCCTGTCTCTCTCTCCCTGCCCCTGTCTCTCTCTCCCTGCCCCTGTCTCTCTCTCCCTGCCCCTGTCTCTCTCTCCCTGCCCCTGTCTCTCTCTCCCTGCCCCTGTCTCTCTCTCCCTGCCCCTGTCTCTCTCTCCCTGCCCCTGTCTCTCTCTCCCTGCCCCTGTCTCTCTCTCCCTGCCCCTGTCTCTCTCTCCCTGCCCCTGTCTCTCTCTCCCTGCCCCTGTCTCTCTCTCCCTGCCCCTGTCTCTCTCTCCCTGCCCCTGTCTCTCTCTCCCTGCCCCTGTCTCTCTCTCCCTGCCCCTGTCTCTCTCTCCCTGCCCCTGTCTCTCTCTCCCTGCCCCTGTCTCTCTCTCCCTGCCCCTGTCTCTCTCTCCCTGCCCCTGTCTCTCTCTCCCTGCCCCTGTCTCTCTCTCCCTGCCCCTGTCTCTCTCTCCCTGCCCCTGTCTCTCTCTCCCTGCCCCTGTCTCTCTCTCCCTGCCCCTGTCTCTCTCTCCCTGCCCCTGTCTCTCTCTCCCTGCCCCTGTCTCTCTCTCCCTGCCCCTGTCTCTCTCTCCCTGCCCCTGTCTCTCTCTCCCTGCCCCTGTCTCTCTCTCCCTGCCCCTGTCTCTCTCTCCCTGCCCCTGTCTCTCTCTCCCTGCCCCTGTCTCTCTCTCCCTGCCCCTGTCTCTCTCTCCCTGCCCCTGTCTCTCTCTCCCTGCCCCTGTCTCTCTCTCCCTGCCCCTGTCTCTCTCTCCCTGCCCCTGTCTCTCTCTCCCTGCCCCTGTCTCTCTCTCCCTGCACTGTCTCTCTCTCCCTGCCCCTGTCTCTCTCTCCCTGCCCCTGTCTCTCTCTCCCTGCCCCTGTCTCTCTCTCCCTGCCCCTGTCTCTCTCTCCCTGCCCCTGTCTCTCTCTCCCTGCCCCTGTCTCTCTCTCCCTGCCCCTGTCTCTCTCTCCCTGCCCCTGTCTCTCTCTCCCTGCCCCTGTCTCTCTCTCCCTGCCCCTGTCTCTCTCTCCCTGCCCCTGTCTCTCTCTCCCTGCCCCTGTCTCTCTCTCCCTGCCCCTGTCTCTCTCTCCCTGCCCCTGTCTCTCTCTCCCTGCCCCTGTCTCTCTCTCCCTGCCCCTGTCTCTCTCTCCCTGCCCCTGTCTCTCTCTCCC
>NW_024470786.1:1078750-1241250 GCF_017639515.1 Carcharodon carcharias | reverse complement strand
GCGCGCTCTCTCTCTCCCTCTTTCTCTCGCGCGCTCTCTCTCTCCCTCTTTCTCTCGCGCGCTCTCTCTCTCCCTCTTTCTCTCGCGCGCTCTCTCTCTCCCTCTTTCTCTCGCGCGCTCTCTCTCTCCCTCTTTCTCTCGCGCGCTCTCTCTCTCCCTCTTTCTCTCGCGCGCTCTCTCTCTCCCTCTTTCTCTCGCGCGCTCTCTCTCTCCCTCTTTCTCTCGCGCGCTCTCTCTCTCCCTCTTTCTCTCGCGCGCTCTCTCTCTCCCTCTTTCTCTCGCGCGCTCTCTCTCTCCCTCTTTCTCTCGCGCGCTCTCTCTCTCCCTCTTTCTCTCGCGCGCTCTCTCTCTCCCTCTTTCTCTCGCGCGCTCTCTCTCTCCCTCTTTCTCTCGCGCGCTCTCTCTCTCCCTCTTTCTCTCGCGCGCTCTCTCTCTCCCTCTTTCTCTCGCGCGCTCTCTCTCTCCCTCTTTCTCTCGCGCGCTCTCTCTCTCCCTCTCTCTCGCGCGCTCTCTCTGTCCCTCTTTCTCTCGCGCGCTCTCTCTGTCCCTCTTTCTCTCGCGCGCTCTCTCTCTCCCTCTTTCTCTCGCGCGCTCTCTCTCTCCCTCTTTCTCTCGCGTGCTCTCTCTCCCTCTTTCTCTCGCGTGCTCTCTCTCCCTCTTTCTCTCGCGCGCTCTCTCTCTCCCTCTTTCTCTCGCGCGCTCTCTCTCTCCCTCTTTCTCTCGCGCGCTCTCTCTCCCTCTTTCTCTCGCGCGCTCTCTCTCTCCCTCTTTCTCTCGCGCGCTCTCTCTCTCCCTCTTTCTCTCGCGCGCTCTCTCTCTCCCTCTTTCTCTCGCGCGCTCTCTCTCTCCCTCTTTCTCTCGCGCGCTCTCTCTCTCCCTCTTTCTCTCGCGCGCTCTCTCTCTCCCTCTTTCTCTCGCGCGCTCTCTCTGTCCCTCTCTCTCGCGCGCTCTCTCTGTCCCTCTTTCTCTCGCGCGCTCTCTCTCTCCCTCTTTCTCTCGCGCGCTCTCTCTCTCCCTCTTTCTCTCGCGCGCTCTCTCTCTCCCTCTTTCTCTCGCGCGCTCTCTCTCTCCCTCTTTCTCTCGCGCGCTCTCTCTCTCCCTCTTTCTCTCGCGCGCTCTCTCTCTCCCTCTTTCTCTCGCGCGCTCTCTCTCTCCCTCTTTCTCTCGCGCGCTCTCTCTCTCCCTCTTTCTCTCGCGCGCTCTCTCTCTCCCTCTTTCTCTCGCGCTCTCTCTCCCTCCCTCTTTCTCTCGCGTGTTCTCTCCCTCCCTCTTTCTCTCGCGCGCTCTCTCTCCCTCTTTCTCTCGCGCGCTCTCTCTCCCTCTTTCTCTCGCGCGCTCTCTCTCCCTCTTTCTCTCGCGTGCTCTCTCTCCCTCTTTCTCTCGCGCGCTCTCTCTCTCCCTCTTTCGCTCGCGCGCTCTCTCTCTCCCTCTTTCTCTCGCGCGCTCTCTCTCTCCCTCTTTCTCTCGCGCGCTCTCTCTCTCCCTCTTTCTCTCGCGCGCTCTCTCTCTCCCTCTCTCGCGCGCTCTCTCTCTCCCTCTCTCGCGCGCTCTCTCTCTCCCTCTCTCGCGCGCTCTCTTTCTCCCTCTTTCTCTCGCGCGCTCTCTCTCTCCCTCTTTCTCTCGCGCGCTCTCTCTCTCCCTCTCTCGCGCGCTCTCTTTCTCCCTCTTTCTCTCGCGCGCTCTCTCTCTCCCTCTTTCTCTCGCGCGCTCTCTCTCTCCCTCATTCTCTCGCGTGCTCTCTCTCTCCCTCTTTCTCTCGCGCGCTCTCTCTCTCCCTCTTTCTCTCGCGCGCTCTCTCTCCCTCTTTCTCTCGCGCGCTCTCTCTCCCTCTTTCTCTCGCGCGCTCTCTCTCTCCCTCTTTCTCTCGCGCGCTCTCTCTCCCTCTTTCTCTCGCGCGCTGTCTCTCCCTCTTTCTCTCGCGCGCTCTCTCTCTCCCTCTTTCTCTCGCGCGCTCTCTCTCTCCCTCTTTCTCTCGCGCGCTCTCTCTCTCCCTCTTTCTCTCGCGCGCTCTCTCTCTCTCCCTCTTTCTCTCGCGCGCTCTCTCTCTCTCCCTCTTTCTCTCGCGCGCTCTCTCTGTCCCTCTTTCTCTCGCGCGCTCTCTCTGTCCCTCTTTCTCTCGCGCGCTCTCTCTGTCCCTCTTCTCTTGCGCTCTCTCTGTCCTCTTTCTCTCGCGCGCTCTCTCTGTCCCTCTTTCTCTCGCGCGCTCTCTCTCCCTCTTTCTCTCGCGCGCTCTCTCTCCCTCTCTCTCGCGCGCTCTCTCTCTCCCTCTGTCTCTCGCGCGCTCTCTCTCTCCTCTGTCTCTCGCGCGCTCTCTCTCTCTCCCTCTTTCTCTCGCGCGCTCTCTCTCTCCTCTTTCTCTCGCGCGCTCTCTCTCTCCCTCTTTCTCTCGCGCGCTCTCTCTCTCCCTCTTTCTCTCGCGCGCTCTCTCTCTCCCTCTTTCTCTCGCGCGCTCTCTCTCTCCCTCTTTCTCTCGCGCGCTCTCTCTCTCCCTCTTTCTCTCGCGCGCTCTCTCTCTCCCTCTTTCTCTCGCGCGCTCTCTCCCTCCCTCTTTCTCTCGCGTGTTCTCTCTCTCCCTCTTTCTCTCGCGCGCTCTCTCTCCCTCTTTCTCTCGCGCGCTCTCTCTCCCTCTTTCTCTCGCGCGCTCTCTCTCCCTCTTTCTCTCGCGTGCTTGCTCTCCCTCTATCTCTCGCGCGCTCTCTCTCTCCCTCTTTCTCTCGCGCGCTCTCTCTCTCCCTCTTTCTCTCGCGCGCTCTCTCTCTCCCTCTTTCTCTCGCGCGCTCTCTCTCTCCCTCTTTCTCTCGCGCGCTCTCTCTCTCCCTCTCTCGCGCGCTCTCTCTCTCCCTCTCTCGCGCGCTCTCTTTCTCCTCTTCTCTCGCGCGCTCTCTCTCCCTCTTTCTCTCGCGGCTCCTCTCTCCCTCTTTCTCTCGCGGGCTCCCTCTCTCCCTCTTTCTCTCGCGGGCTCCCTCTCTCCCTCTTTCTCTCGCGGGCTCCCTCTCTCCCTCTTTCTCTCGCGCGCTCCCTCTCTCCCTCTTTCTCTCGCGCGCTCCCTCTCTCCCTCTTTCTCTCGCGCGCTCCCTCTCTCCCTCTTTCTCTCGCGCGCTCCCTCTCTCCCTCTTTCTCTCGCGCGCTCCCTCTCTCCCTCTTTCTCTCGCGCGCTCCCTCTCTCCCTCTTTCTCTCGCGCGCTCTCTCTCTCCCTCTTTCTCGCGCGCGCACTCTCTCTCCCTCTTTCTCTCGCGCGCGCTCTCTCTCTCCCTCTTTCTCTCGCGCGCGCTCTCTCTCTCCCTCTTTCTCTCGCGCGCTCTCTCTCTCCCTCTTTCTCTCGCGCGCTCTCTCTCCCTCTTTCTCTCGCGCGCTCTCTCTCTCCCTCTTTCTCTCGCGCGCTCTCTCTCTCCCTCTCTCTCGCGCGCTCTCTCTCTCCCTCTTTCTCTCGCGCGCTCTCTCTCTCCCTCTTTCTCTCGCGCGCTCTCTCTCTCTCCCTCTTTCTCTCGCGTGCTCTCTCTCCCTCTTTCTCTCGCGCGCTCTCTCTCTCCCTCTTTCTCTCGCGCGCTGTCTCTCTCCCTCTTTCTCTCGCGCGCTCTCTCTCCCTCTTTCTCTCGCGCGCTCTCTCTCTCCCTCTTTCTCTCGCGCGCTCTCTCTCTCCCTCTTTCTCTCGCGCGCTCTCTCTCTCCCTCTTTCTCTCGCGCGCTCTCTCTCTCCCTCTTTCTCTCGCGCGCTCTCTCTCTCCCTCTTTCTCTCGCGCGCTCTCTCTCTCCCTCTTTCTCTCGCGCGCTCTCTCTCCCTCTTTCTCTCGCGCGCTCTCTCTCTCCCTCTTTCTCTCGCGCGCTCTCTCTCTCCCTCTTTCTCTCGCGCGCTCTCTCTCTCCCTCTTTCTCTCGCGCGCTCTCTCTCTCCCTCTTTCTCTCGCGCGCTCTCTCTCTCCCTCTTTCTCTCGCGCGCTCTCTCTCTCCCTCTTTCTCTCGCGCGCTCTCTCTCTCCCTCTCTCTCGCGCGCTCTCTCTCTCCCACTTTCTCTCGCGCGCTCTCTCTCTCCCTCTTTCTCTCGCGCGCTCTCTCTCTCCCTCTTTCTCTCGCGCGCTCCCTCTCTCCCTCTTTCTCTCGCGCGCTCCCTCTCTCCCTCTTTCTCTCGCGCGCTCCCTCTCTCCCTCTTTCTCTCGCGCGCTCCCTCTCTCCCTCTTTCTCTCGCGCGCTCCCTCTCTCCCTCTTTCTCTCGCGCGCTCCCTCTCTCCCTCTTTCTCTCGCGCGCTCTCTCTGTCCCTCTTTCTCTCGCGCGCTCTCTCTGTCCCTCTTTCTCTCGCGCGCTCTCTCTGTCCCTCTTTCTCTCGCGCGCTCTCTCTGTCCCTCTTTCTCTCGCGCGCTCTCTCTCCCTCTTTCTCTCGCGCGCTCTCTCTCCCTCTCTCTCGCGCGCTCTCTCTCTCCCTCTTTCTCTCGCGCGCTCTCTCTCTCCCTCTTTCTCTCGCGCGCTCTCTCTCTCTCCCTCTTTCTCTCGCGCGCTCTCTCTCTCCCTCTTTCTCTCGCGCGCTCTCTCTCTCCCTCTTTCTCTCGCGCGCTCTCTCTCTCCCTCTTTCTCTCGCGCGCTCTCTCTCTCCCTCTTTCTCTCGCGCGCTCTCTCTCTCCCTCTTTCTCTCGCGCGCTCTCTCTCTCCCTCTTTCTCTCGCGCGCTCTCTCTCTCCCTCTTTCTCTCGCGCGCTCTCTCTCTCCCTCTTTCTCTCGCGTGCTCTCTCCCTCCCTCTTTCTCTCGCGTGTTCTCTCTCTCCCTCTTTCTCTCGCGCGCTCTCTCTCCCTCTTTCTCTCGCGCGCTCTCTCTCCCTCTTTCTCTCGCGCGCTCTCTCTCCCTCTTTCTCTCGCGCGCTCTCTCTCCCTCTTTCTCTCGCGTGCTTGCTCTCCCTCTATCTCTCGCGCGCTCTCTCTCTCCCTCTTTCTCTCGCGCGCTCTCTCTCTCCCTCTTTCTCTCGCGCGCTCTCTCTCTCCCTCTTTCTCTCGCGCGCTCTCTCTCTCCCTCTTTCTCTCGCGCGCTCTCTCTCTCCCTCTCTCGCGCGCTCTCTCTCTCCCTCTCTCGCGCGCTCTCTTTCTCCCTCTTTCTCTCGCGCGCTCTCTCTCCCTCTTTCTCTCGCGGGCTCCCTCTCTCCCTCTTTCTCTCGCGGGCTCCCTCTCTCCCTCTTTCTCTCGCGCGCTCCCTCTCTCCCTCTTTCTCTCGCGCGCTCCCTCTCTCCCTCTTTCTCTCGCGCGCTCCCTCTCTCCCTCTTTCTCTCGCGCGTTCCCTCTCTCCCTCTTTCTCTCGCGCGCTCCCTCTCTCCCTCTTTCTCTCGCGCGCTCCCTCTCTCCCTCTTTCTCTCGCGCGCTCTCTCTCTCCCTCTTTCTCGCGCGCGCACTCTCTCTCCCTCTTTCTCTCGCGCGCGCTCTCTCTCTCCCTCTTTCTCTCGCGCGCGCTCTCTCTCTCCCTCTTTCTCTCGCGCGCTCTCTCTCTCCCTCTTTCTCTCGCGCGCTCTCTCTCCCTCTTTCTCTCGCGCGCTCTCTCTCTCCCTCTTTCTCTCGCGCGCTCTCTCTCTCCCTCTTTCTCTCGCGCGCTCTCTCTCTCCCTCTCTCTCGCGCGCTCTCTCTCTCCCTCTTTCTCTCGCGCGCTCTCTCTCTCCCTCTTTCTCTCGCACGCTCTCTCTCTCTCCCTCTTTCTCTCGCGTGCTCTCTCTCCCTCTTTCTCTCGCGCGCTCTCTCTCTCCCTCTTTCTCTCGCGCGCTGTCTCTCTCCCTCTTTCTCTCGCGCGCTCTCTCTCCCTCTTTCTCTCGCGCGCTCTCTCTCTCCCTCTTTCTCTCGCGCGCTCTCTCTCTCCCTCTTTCTCTCGCGCGCTCTCTCTCTTCCTCTTTCTCTCGCGCGCTCTCTCTCTCCTCTTTCTCTCGCGCGCTCTCTCTCTCCCTCTTTCTCTCGCGCGCTCTCTCTCTCCCTCTTTCTCTCGCGCGCTCTCTCTCTCACTCTTTCTCTCGCGCGCTCTCTCTCCCTCTTTCTCTCGCGCGCTCTCTCTCTCCCTCTTTCTCTCGCGCGCTCTCTCTCTCCCTCTTTCTCTCGCGCGCTCTCTCTCTCCCTCTTTCTCTCGCGCGCTCTCTCTCTCCCTCTTTCTCTCGCGCGCTCTCTCTCTCCCTCTTTCTCTCGCGCGCTCTCTCACCCCCTCTCTCGCGCGCTCTCTCTCACCCCCTCTCTCGCGCGCTCTCTCTCACCCCCTCTCTCGCGCGCTCTCTCTCACCCCCTCTCTCGCGCGCTCTCTCTCTCCCTCTTTCTCTCGCGCGCTCTCTCTCTCCCTCTTTCTCTCGCGCGCTCCCTCTCTCCCTCTTTCTCTCGCGCGCTCCCTCTCTCCCTCTTTCTCTCGCGCGCTCCCTCTCTCCCTCTTTCTCTCGCGCGCTCCCTCTCTCCCTCTTTCTCTCGCGCGCTCCCTCTCTCCCTCTTTCTCTCGCGCGCTCCCTCTCTCCCTCTTTCTCTCGCGCGCTCCCTCTCTCCCTCTTTCTCTCGCGCGCTCTCTCTCTCCCTCTTTCTCTCGCGCGCTCTCTCTCTCCCTCTTTCTCTCGCGCGCTCTCTCTCTCCCTCTTTCTCTCGCGCGCTCTCTCTCTCCCTCTTTCTCTCGCGCGCTCTCTCTCTCCCTCTTTCTCTCGCGCGCTCTCTCTCTCCCTCTTTCTCTCGCGCGCTCTCTCTCTCCCTCTTTCTCTCGCGCGCTCTCTCTCTCCCTCTTTCTCTCGCGCGCTCTCTCTCTCCCTCTTTCTCTCGCGCGCTCTCTCTCTCCCTCTCTCTCGCGCGCTCTCTCTCTCCCTCTTTCTCTCGCGCGCTCTCTCTCTCCCTCTTTCTCTCGCGCGCTCTCTCTCTCCCTCTTTCTCTCACACGCTCTCTCTCTCTCCCTCTTTCTCTCGCGTGCTCTCTCTCTCCCTCTTTCTCTCGCGTGCTCTCTCTCTCCCTCTTTCTCTCGCGCGCTCTCTCTCTCCCTCTTTCTCTCGCGCGCTCTCTCTCTCCCTCTTTCTCTCGCGCGCTCTCTCTCTCCCTCTTTCTCTCGCGCGCTCTCTCTGTCCCTCTTTCTCTCGCGCGCTCTCTCTGTCCCTCTTTCTCTCGCGCGCTCTCTCTCCCTCTTTCTCTCGCGCGCTCTCTCTCCCTCTTTCTCTCGCGCGCTCTCTCTCTCCCTCTTTCTCTCGCGCGCTCTCTCTCTCCCTCTTTCTCTCGCGCGCTCTCTCTCTCCCTCTTTCTCTCGCGCGCTCTCTCTCTCTCCCTCTTTCTCTCGCGCGCTCTCTCTCTCCCTCTTTCTCTCGCGCGCTCTCTCTCTCCCTCTTTCTCTCGCGCGCTCTCTCTCCCTCTTTCTCTCGCGCGCTCTCTCTCTCCCTCTTTCTCTCGCGCGCTCTCTCTCTCCCTCTTTCTCTCGCGCGCTCTCTCTCTCCCTCTTTCTCTCGCGCGCTCTCTCTCTCTCCCTCTTTCTCTCGCGCGCTCTCTCTCTCTCCCTCTTTCTCTCGCGCGCTCTCTCTCTCCCTCTTTCTCTCGCGCGCTCTCTCTCTCCCTCTTTCTCTCGCGCGCTCTCTCTCTCCCTCTTTCTCTCGCGCGCTCTCTCTCCCTCTTTCTCTCGCGCGCTCTCTCTCTCCCTCTTTCTCTCGCGCGCTCTCTCTCTCCCTCTTTCTCTCGCGCGCTCTGTCTCTCCCTCTTTCTCTCGCGCGCTCTCTCTCTCCCTCTTTCTCTCGCGCGCTCTCTCCCTCCCTCTTTCCCTCGCGTGTTCTCTCTCTCCCTCTTTCTCTCGCGCGCTCTCTCTCCCTCTTTCTCTCGCGCGCTCTCTCTCCCTCTTTCTCTCGCATGCTCTCTCTCCCTCTTTCTCTCGCGCGCTCTCTCTCTCCCTCTTTCTCTCGCGCGCTCTCTCTCTCCCTCTCTCTCGCGCGCTCTCTCTCTCCCTCTTTCTCTCGCGGGCTCTCTCTCTCCCTCTCTCGCGCGCTCTCTCTCTCCCTCTCTCGCGCGCTAGCTCTCTCCCTCTCTCGCGCGCTCTCTCTCTCCCTCTTTCTCTCGCGCGCTCTCTCTCTCCCTCTTTCTCTCGTGCGCTCCCTCTCTCCCTCTTTCTCTCGCGCGCACCCTCTCGCCCTCTTTCTCTCGCGCGCTCCCTCTCTCCCTCTTTCTCTCACGCGCTCCCCTCTCCCTCTTTCTCTCGCGCGCTCTCTCTCTCCCTCTTTCTCTCGGGCGCTCTCTCTCTCCCTCTTTCTCTCGCGCGCTCTCTCTCTCCCTCTTTCTCTCGCGCGCTCTCTCTCTCCCTCTTTCTCTCGCGCGCTCTCTCTCTCCCTCTTTCTCTCGCGCGCTCTCTCTCTCCCTCTTTCTCTCGCGCGCTCTCTCTCTCCCTCTTTCTCTCGCGCGCTCTCTCTCTCCCTCTTTCTCTCGCGCGCTCCCTCTCTCCCTCTTTCTCTCGCGCGCTCCCTCTCTCCCTCTTTCTCTCGCGCGCTCCCTCGCTCCCTATTTCTCTCGCGCGCTCCCTCTCTCCCTCTTTCTCTCGCGCGCTCCCTCTCTCCCTCTTTCTCTCGCGCGCTCCCTCTCTCCCTCTTTCTCTCGCGCGCGCCCTCTCTCCCTCTTTCTCTCGCGCGCGCCCTCTCTCCCTCTTTCTCTCGCGCGCGCTCTCTCTCCCTCTTTCTCTCGCGCGCTCTCTCTCTCCCTCTTTCTCTCGCGCGCTCTCTCTCTCCCTCTTTCTCTCGCGCGCTCTCTCTCTCCCTCTTTCTCTCGCGCGCGCTCCCTCTCTCCCTCTTTCTCTCGCGCGCTCTCTCTCTCCCTCTTTCTCTCGCGCGCTCCCTCTCTCCCTCTTTCTCTCGCGCGCTCCCTCTCTCCCTCTTTCTCTCGCGCGCTCCCTCTCTCCCTCTTTCTCTCGCGCGCTCCCTCTCTCCCTCTTTCTCTCGCGCGCTCCCTCTCTCCCTCTTTCTCTCGCGCGCTCCCTCTCTCCCTCTTTCTCTCGCGCGCTCCCTCTCTCCCTCTTTCTCTCGCGCGCTCCCTCTCTCCCTCTTTCTCTCGCGCGCTCCCTCTCTCCCTCTTTCTCTCGCGCGCTCCCTCTCTCCCTCTTTCTCTCGCGCGCTCCCTCTCTCCCTCTTTCTCTCGCGCGCTCCCTCTCTCCCTCTTTCTCTCGCGCGCTCCCTCTCTCCCTCTTTCTCTCGCGCGCTCCCTCTCTCCCTCTTTCTCTCGCGCGCTCCCTCTCTCCCTCTTTCTCTCGCGCGCTCCCTCTCTCCCTCTTTCTCTCGCGCGCTCCCTCTCTCCCTCTTTCTCTCGCGCGCTCCCTCTCTCCCTCTTTCTCTCGCGCGCTCCCTCTCTCCCTCTTTCTCTCGCGCGCTCCCTCTCTCCCTCTTTCTCTCGCGCGCTCCCTCTCTCCCTCTTTCTCTCGCGCGCTCCCTCTCTCCCTCTTTCTCTCGCGCGCTCCCTCTCTCCCTCTTTCTCTCGCGCGCTCCCTCTCTCCCTCTTTCTCTCGCGCGCTCCCTCTCTCCCTCTTTCTCTCGCGCGCTCCCTCTCTCCCTCTTTCTCTCGCGCGCTCCCTCTCTCCCTCTTTCTCTCGCGCGCTCCCTCTCTCCCTCTTTCTCTCGCGCGCTCCCTCTCTCCCTCTTTCTCTCGCGCGCTCCCTCTCTCCCTCTTTCTCTCGCGCGCTCCCTCTCTCCCTCTTTCTCTCGCGCGCTCCCTCTCTCCCTCTTTCTCTCGCGCGCTCCCTCTCTCCCTCTTTCTCTCGCGCGCCTCCCTCTCTCCCTCTTTCTCTCGCGCGCTCCCTCTCTCCCTCTTTCTCTCGCGCGCTCCCTCTCTCCCTCTTTCTCTCGCGCGCTCCCTCTCTCCCTCTTTCTCTCGCGCGCTCCCTCTCTCCCTCTTTCTCTCGCGCGCTCCCTCTCTCCCTCTTTCTCTCGCGCGCTCCCTCTCTCCCTCTTTCTCTCGCGCGCTCCCTCTCTCCCTCTTTCTCTCGCGCGCTCCCTCTCTCCCTCTTTCTCTCGCGCGCTCCCTCTCTCCCTCTTTCTCTCGCGCGCTCCCTCTCTCCCTCTTTCTCTCGCGCGCTCCCTCTCTCCCTCTTTCTCTCGCGCGCTCCCTCTCTCCCTCTTTCTCTCGCGCGCTCCCTCTCTCCCTCTTTCTCTCGCGCGCTCCCTCTCTCCCTCTTTCTCTCGCGCGCTCCCTCTCTCCCTCTTTCTCTCGCGCGCTCCCTCTCTCCCTCTTTCTCTCGCGCGCTCCCTCTCTCCCTCTTTCTCTCGCGCGCTCCCTCTCTCCCTCTTTCTCTCGCGCGCTCCCCTCTCTCCCTCTTTCTCTCGCGCGCTCCCTCTCTCCCTCTTTCTCTCGCGCGCTCCCTCTCTCCCTCTTTCTCTCGCGCGCTCCCTCTCTCCCTCTTTCTCTCGCGCGCTCCCTCTCTCCCTCTTTCTCTCGCGCGCTCCCTCTCTCCCTCTTTCTCTCGCGCGCTCCCTCTCTCCCTCTTTCTCTCGCGCGCTCCCTCTCTCCCTCTTTCTCTCGCGCGCTCCCTCTCTCCCTCTTTCTCTCGCGCGCTCCCTCTCTCCCTCTTTCTCTCGCGCGCTCCCTCTCTCCCTCTTTCTCTCGCGCGCTCCCTCTCTCCCTCTTTCTCTCGCGCGCTCCTCTCTCCCTCTTTCTCTCGCGCGCTCCCTCTCTCCCTCTTTCTCTCGCGCGCTCCCTCTCTCCCTCTTTCTCTCGCGCGCTCCCTCTCTCCCTCTTTCTCTCGCGCGCTCCCCTCTCTCCCTCTTTCTCTCGCGCGCTCCCTCTCTCCCTCTTTCTCTCGCGCGCTCCCTCTCTCCCTCTTTCTCTCGCGCGCTCTCTCTCTCCCTCTTTCTCTCGCGCGCTCTCTCTCTCCCTCTTTCTCTCGCGCGCTCTCTCTCTCCCTCTTTCTCTCGCGCGCTCTCCTCTCTCCCTCTTTCTCTCGCGCGCTCTCTCTCTCCCTCTTTCTCTCGCGCGCTCTCCTCTCTCCCTCTTTCTCTCGCGCGCTCTCTCTCTCCCTCTTTCTCTCGCGCGCTCTCTCTCTCCCTCTTTCTCTCGCGCGCTCTCTCTCTCCCTCTTTCTCTCGCGCGCTCCCTCTCTCCCTCTTTCTCTCGCGCGCTCGCTCTCTCCCTCTTTCTCTCGCGCGCTCCCTCTCTCCCTCTTTCTCTCGCGCGCTCTCTCTCTCCCTCTTTCTCTCGCGCGCTCCCTCTCTCCCTCTTTCTCTCGCGCGCTCCCTCTCTCCCTCTTTCTCTCGCGCGCTCCCTCTCTCCCTCTTTCTCTCGCGCGCTCCCTCTCTCCCTCTTTCTCTCGCGCGCTCCCTCTCTCCCTCTTTCTCTCGCGCGCTCCCTCTCTCCCTCTTTCTCTCGCGCGCTCCCTCTCTCCCTCTTTCTCTCGCGCGCTCCCTCTCTCCCTCTTTCTCTCGCGCGTCCCTCTCTCCCTCTTTCTCTCGCGCGCTCCCTCTCTCCCTCTTTCTCTCGCGCGCTCCCTCTCTCCCTCTTTCTCTCGCGCGCTCCCTCTCTCCCTCTTTCTCTCGCGCGCTCCCTCTCTCCCTCTTTCTCTCGCGCGCTCCCTCTCTCCCTCTTTCTCTCGCGCGCTCCCTCTCTCCCTCTTCTCTCGCGCGCTCCCTCTCTCCCTCTTTCTCTCGCGCGCTCCCTCTCTCCCTCTTTCTCTCGCGCGCTCCCTCTCTCCCTCTTTCTCTCGCGCGCTCCCTCTCTCCCTCTTTCTCTCGCGCGCTCCCTCTCTCCCTCTTTCTCTCGCGCGCTCCCTCTCTCCCTCTTTCTCTCGCGCGCTCCCTCTCTCCCTCTTTCTCTCGGCGCGCTCCCTCTCTCCCTCTTTCTCTCGCGCGCTCCCTCTCTCCCTCTTTCTCTCGCGCGCTCCCTCTCTCCCTCTTTCTCTCGCGCGCTCCCCTCTCTCCCTCTTTCTCTCGCGCGCTCCCTCTCTCCCCTCTTTCTCTCGCGCGGCTCCCTCTCTCCCTCTTTCTCTCGCGCGCTCCCTCTCTCCCTCTTTCTCTCGCGCGCTCCCTCTCTCCTCTTTCTCTCGCGCGCTCCCTCTCTCCCTCTTTCTCTCGCGCGCTCCCTCTCTCCCTCTTTCTCTCCGCGCGCTCCCTCTCTCCCTCTTTCTCTCGCGCGCTCCCTCTCTCCCTCTTTCTCTCGCGCGCTCCCTCTCTCCCTCTTTCTCTCGCGCGCTCCCTCTCTCCCTCTTTCTCTCGCGCGCTCCCTCTCTCCCTCTTTCTCTCGCGCGCTCCCTCTCTCCCTCTTTCTCTCGCGCGCTCCCTCTCTCCCTCTTTCTCTCGCGCGCTCCCTCTCTCCCTCCTTTCTCTCGCGCGCTCCCTCTCTCCCTCTTTCTCTCGCGCGCTCCCTCTCTCCCTCTTTCTCTCGCGCGCTCCCCTCTCTCCCTCTTTCTCTCGCGCGCTCCCTCTCTCCCTCTTTCTCTCGCGCGCTCCCTCTCTCCCTCTTTCTCTCGCGCGCTCCCTCTCTCCCTCTTTCTCTCGCGCGCTCCCTCTCTCCCTTTTCTCTCGCGCGCTCCCTCTCTCCCTCTTTCTCTCGCGCGCTCCTCTCTCCCCTCTTTCTCTCGCGGCGCTCCCTCTCTCCCCTCTTTCTCTCGCGCGCTCCCTCTCTCCCTCTTTCTCTCGCGCGCTCCCTCTCTCCCCTCTTTCTCTCGCGCGCTCCCTCTCTCCCTCTTTCTCTCGCGCGCTCCCTCTCTCCCTCTTCTCTCGCGCGCTCCCTCTCTCCCTCTTTCTCTCGCGCGCTCCCTCTCTCCCTCTTTCTCTCGCGCGCTCCCTCTATCCCTCTTTCTCTCGCGCGCTCCTCTCTCCCTCTTTCTCTCGCGCGCTCCCCTCTCTCCCTCTTTCTCTCGCGCGCTCCCCTCTCTCCTCTTTCTCTCGCGCGCTCCCTCTCTCCCTCTTTCTCTCGCGCGCTCTCTCTCTCCCTCTTTCTCTCGCGCGCTCTCTCTCTCCCTCTTTCTCTCGCGCGCCTCTCTCTCCCTCTTTCTCTCGGCGCGCTCTCTCTCTCCCTCTTTCTCTCGCGCGCTCTCTCTCTCCCTCTTTCTCTCGCGCGCTCCCTCTCTCCTCTTTCTCTCGCGCGCTCTCTCTCTCCCCTCTTTCTCTCGCGCGCTCCCTCTCCTCCCTCTTTCTCTCGCGCGCTCTCTCTCTCCCTCTTTCTCTCGCGCGCTCCCTCTCTCCCTCTTTCCTCCTCGCGCGCTCCTCTCTCTCCCTCTTTCTCTCGCGCGCTCCCTCTCTCCCTCTTTCTCTCGCCGCGCTCCCTCTCTCCCTCTTTCTCTCGCGCGCTCCCTCTCTCCCTCTTTCTCTCGCGCGCTCCCTCTCTCCCTCTTTCTCTCGCGCGCTCCCTCTCTCCCTCTTTCTCTCGCGCGCTCCCTCTCTCCCTCTTTCTCTCGCGCGCTCCCTCTCTCCCTCTTTCTCTCGCGCGCTCCCTCTCTCCCCTCTTTCTCTCGCGCGCTCCCTCTCTCCCTCTTTCTCTCGCGCGCTCCCTCTCTCCCTCTTTCTCTCGCGCGCCTCCCTCTCTCCCTCTTTCTCTCGCGCGCTCCCTCTCTCCCTCTTTCTCTCGCGCGCTCCCTCTCTCCCTCTTTCTCTCGCGCGCTCCCTCTCTCCCTCTTTCTCTCGCGCGCTCCCTCTCTCCCTCTTTCTCTCGCGCGCTCCCTCTCTCCCTCTTTCTCTCGCGCGCTCCCTCTCTCCCTCTTTCTCTCGCGCGCTCCCTCTCTCCCTCTTTCTCTCGCGCGCTCTCTCTCTCCCTCTTTCTCTCGCGCGCTCTCTCTCTCCCTCTTTCTCTCGCGCGCTCTCTCTCTCCCTCTTTCTCTCGCGCGCTCTCTCTCTCCCTCTTTCTCTTGCGCGCTCTCTCTCTCCCTCTTTCTCTCGCGCGCTCTCTCTCTCCCTCGCTCTCTCTCTCCCTCTTTCTCTCGCGCGCTCTCTCTCTCCCTCTTTCTCTCGCGCGCTCTCTCTCTCCCTCTTTCTCTCGCCCGCTCTCTCTCTCCCTCTTTCTCTCGCCCGCTCTCTCTCTCCCTCTTTCTCTCGCCCGCTCTCTCTCTCCCTCTTTCTCTCGCGCGCTCTCTCTCTCCCTCTTTCTCTCGCGCGCTCCCTCTCTCCCTCTTTCTCTCGCGCCGCTCCCTCTCTCCCTCTTTCTCTCCGCGCGCTCCCTCTCTCCCTCTTTCTCTCGCGCGCTCCCTCTCTCCCTCTTTCTCTCGCGCGCTCCCTCTCTCCTCTTTCTCTCGCGCGCTCCCTCTCTCCCTCTTTCTCTCGCGCGCTCCCTCTCTCCCTCTTTCTCTCGCGCGCTCCTCTCTCCCTCTTTCTCTCGCGCGCATCCCTCTCTCACCTCTTTTCTCTCCGCGCGCTCCCTCTCTCCCTTTTTCTCTCGCGCGCTCCCTCTCTCCCTCTTTCTCTCGCGCGCTCCCTCTCTCCCTCTTTTCTCTCGCGCGCTCCCTCTCTCCCTCTTTCTCTCGCGCGCTCCCTCTCTCCTCTTTTCTCTCGCGCGCTCCCTCTCTCCCTCTTTCTCTCGCGCGCTCTCTCTCTCCCTCTTTCTCTCGCGCGCTCCCTCTCTCCCCTCTTTCTCTCGCGCGCTCCCTCTCTCCCTCTTTCTCTCGCGCGGCTCTCTCTCTCCCTCTTTCTCTCGCGCGCTCTCTCCTTCCCCTCTTTCTCTCGCGCGCTCTCTCTCTCCCTCTTTCTCTCGCGCGCTCTCTCTCTCCCTCTTTCTCTCGCGCGCTCTCTCTCTCCCTCTTTCTCTCGCGCGCTCTCTCTCTCCTCTTTCTCTCGCGCGCTCTCTCTCTTCCTCTTTCTCGCGCGCGCTCTCTCTCTCCCTCTTTCTCTCGCGCGCTCTCTCTCTTTCCCTCTTTCTCTCGCGCGCTCTCTCTCTCCCTCTTTCTCTCGCGCGCTCTCTCTCTCCCTCTTTGTCTCGCGCGCTCTCTCTCTCCCTCTTTGTCTCGCGCGCTCTCTCTCTCCCTCTTTCTCTCGCGCGCTCTCTCTTCTCCCTCTTTCTCTCGCGCGTCTTCTCTCCCTCTTTCTCTCGCGCGCTCTCTCTCTCCCTCTTTCTCTCGTGCGGCTCTCTCTCTCCCTCTTTCTCTCGCGCGCTCTCTCTCTCCCTCTTTCTCTCGCGCGCTTCTCTCTCTCCCTCTTTCTCTCCGCGCGCTCTCTCTCTCTCCCTCTTTCTCTCGCGCGCTCTCTCTCTCCCTCTTTCTCTCGCGCGCTCTCTCTCTCCCTCCTTTCTCTCGCGCGCTCTCTCTCTCCCTCTTTCTCTCCGCGCGCTCTCTCTCTCCCTCTTTCTCTCGCGCGCTCTCTCTCTCCCTCTTTCTCTCGCGCGCTCTCTCTCTCCCTCTTTCTCTCGCGCGCTCTCTCTCTCCCTCTTTCTCTCGCGCGCTCTCTCTCTCCCTCTTTCTCTCGCGCGCTCTCTCTCTCCCTCTTTCTCTCGCGCGCTCCTCTCTCTCCCTCTTTCTCTCGCGCGCTCTCTCTCTCCCTCTTTCTCTCCGCGCGCTCTCTCTCTCCCTCTTTCTCTCGCGCGCTCTCTCTCTCCCTCTTTCTCTCGCGCGCTCTTCTCTCCCCTCTTTCTCTCGCGCGCTCTCTCTCTCCCTCTTTCTCTCGCGCGCTCTCTCTCTCCCTCTTTCTCTCGCCGCGCTCTCTCTCTCCCTCTTTCTCTCGCGCGCTCTCTCTCTCCCTCTTTCTCTCGCGCGCTCTCTCTCTCTCCCTCTTTCTCTCGCGCGCTCTCTCTCTCCCTCTTTCTCTCGCGCGCTCTCTCTCTCCCTCTTTCTCTCGCGCGCTCTCTCTCTCTCCCTCTTTCTCTCGCGCGCTCTCTCTCTCTCCCTCTTTCTCTCGCGCGCTCTCTCTCTCCCTCTTTCTCTCGCGCGCTCTCTCTCTCCCTCTTTCTCTCGCGCGCTCTCTCTCTCCCTCTTTCTCTCGCGCGCTCTCTCTCTCCCTCTTTCTCTCGCGCGCTCTCTCTCTCCCTCTTTCTCTCGCGCGCTCTCTCTCTCCCTCTTTCTCTCGCGCGCTCTCTCTCTCCCTCTTTTCTCTCGCGCGCTCTCTCTCTCCCTCTTTCTCTCGCGCGCTCTCTCTCTCCCTCTTTCTCTCGCGCGCTCTCTCTCTCCCTCTTTCTCTCGCGCGCTCTCTCTCTCCCTCTTTCTCTCGCGCGCTCTCTCTATCCCTCTTTCTCTCGCGCGCTCTCTCTCTCCCTCTGTCTCTCGCGCGCTCTCTCTCTCCCTCTTTCTCTCACGCGCTCTCTCTCTCCCTCTTTCTCTCGCGCGCTCTCTCTCTCCCTCTTTCTCTCGCGCGCTCTCTCTCGCCTCTTTCTCTCGCGCGCTCTCTCTCTCCCTCTTTCTCTCGCGCGCTCTCTCTCTCCCTCTTTCTCTCGCGCGCTCTCTCTCTCCCTCTTTCTCTCGCGCGCTCTCTCTCTCCCTCTTTCTCTCGCGCGCTCTCTGTCTCCCTCTTTCTCTCGCGCGCTCTCTGTCTCCCTCTTTCTCTCGCGCGCTCTCTCTCTCCCTCTTTCTCTCGCGCGCTCTCTCTCCCGCGCTCTCTCTCTCCCTCTTTCTCTCGCGCGCTCTCTCTCTCCCTCTTTCTCTCGCGCGCTCTCTCTCTCCCTCTTTCTCTCGCGCGCTCTCTCTCTCCCTCTTTCTCTCGCGCGCTCTCTCTCTCCCTCTTCTCTCAGCGCGCTCTCTCTCTCCCTCTTTCTCTCGCGCGCTCTCTCTCTCCCTCTTTCTCTCGCGCTCTCTCTCCCTCTCTCTGTCTCGCTCTCGCGTGTTCTCTCTCTCCCTCTTTCTCTCGCGCGCTCTCTCTCCCTCTTTCTCTCGCGCGCTCTCTCTCCCTCTTTCTCTCGCGTGCTCTCTCTCCCTCTTTCTCTCGCGCGCTCTCTCTCTCTCCCTCTACTTTCACTTGCGCGCTCTCTCTCTCCCCTCTTTCTCTCGCGCGCTCTCTCTCTCCCTCTTTCTCTCGCGCGCTCTCTCTCTCCCTCTTTCTCTCGCGCGCTCTCTCTCTCCCTCTCTCGCGCGGCTCTCTCTCTCCTCTCTCGCGCGCTCTCTTTCTCCCTCTTTCTCTCGCGCGCTCTCTCTCTCCCTCTTTCTCTCGCGCGCTCTCTCTCTCCCTCTTTCTCTCGCGCGCTCTCTCTCTCCCTCTTTCTCTCGCGCGCTCTCTCTCTCCCTCTTTCTCTCGCGCGCTCTCTCTCTCCCTCTTTCTCTTCGCGCGCTCTCTCTCTCCCTCTTTCTCTCGCGCGCTCTCTCTCTCCCTCTTTCTCTCGCGCGCTCTCTCTCTCCCTCTTTCTCTCGCGCGCTCTCTCTCTCCCTCTTTCTCTCGCGCGCTCTCTCTCTCCCTCTTTCTCTCGCGCGCTCTCTCTCTCCCTCTTTCTCTCGCGCGCTCTCTCTCTCCCTCTTTCTCTCGCGCGCTCTCTCTCTCCCTCTTTCTCTCGCGCGCTCTCTCTCTCCCTCTTTCTCTCGCGCGCTCTCTCTCTCCCTCTTTCTCTCGCGCGCTCTCTCTCTCCCTCTTTCTCTCGCGCGCTCTCTCTCTCCCTCTTTCTCTCTCGCGCTCTCGCTCTCCCTCTTTCTCTCGCGCGCTCTCTCTCTCCCTCTTTCTCTCGCGCGCTCTCTCTCTCCCTCTTTCTCTCGCGCGCTCTCTCTCTCCCTCTTTCTCTCGCGCGCTCTCTCTCTCCCTCTTTCTCTCGCGCGCTCTCTCTCTCCCTCTTTCTCTCGCGCGCTCTCTCTCTCCCTCTTTCTCTCGCGCGCTCTCTCTCTCCCTCTTTCTCTCGCGCGCTCTCTCTCTCCCTCTTTCTCTCGCGCGCTCTCTCTCTCCCTCTTTCTCTCGCGCGCTCTCTCTCTCCCTCTTTCTCTCGCGCGCTCTCTCTCTCCCTCTTTCTCTCGCGCGCTCTCTCGCGCGCTCTCTCTCTCTCCCTCTTTCTCTCGCGCGCTCTCTCTCTCTCCCTCTTTCTCTCGCGCGCTCTCTCTCTCCCTCTTTCTCTCGCGCGCTCTCTCTCTCCCCTCTTTCCTCTCGCGCGCTCTCTCTCTCCCTCTTTCTCTCGCGCGCTCTCTCTCTCCCTCTTTCTCTCGCGCGATCTCTCTCTCCCTCTTTCTCTCGCGGCGCTCTCTCTCCCTCTTTCTCTCGCGCGCGCTCTCCTCCCTCTTTCTCTCGCGCGCTCTCTCTCTCCTCTTTCTCTCGCGCGCTCTCTCTCTCCCTCTTTCTCTCGCGCGCTCTCTCTCTCCCTCTTTCTCTCGCGCGCTCTCTCTCTCCCTCTTTCTCTCGCGCGCTCTCTCTCTCCCTCTTTCTCTCGCGCGCTCTCTCTCTCCCTCTTTCTCTCGCGCGCTCTCTCTCTCCCTCTTTCTCTCGCGCGCTCTCTCTCCCTCTTTCTCTCGCGCGCTCTCTCTCTCCCTCTTTCTCTCGCGCGCTCTCTCTCTCCCTCTTTCTCTCGCGCGCTCTCTCTCTCCCTCTTTCTCTCGCGCGCTCTCTCTCTCCCTCTTTCTCTCGCGCGCTCTCTCTCTCCTCTCTCTCGCGCGCTCTCTCTCTCTCCCTCTTTCTCTCGCGCGCTCTCTCTCTCTCCCTCTTTCTCTCGCGCGCTCTCTCTCTCCCTCTTTCTCTCGCGCGCTCTCTCTCTCCCTCTTTCTCTCGCGCGCTCTCTCTCTCCCTCTTTCTCTCGCGCGCTCTCTCTCTCCCTCTTTCTCTCGCGCGCTCTCTCTCTCCCTCTTTCTCTCGCGCGCTCTCTCTCTCCTCTTTCTCTCGCGCGCTCTCTCTCTCCCTCTTTCTCTCGCGCGCTCTCTCTCTCCCTCTTTCTCTCGCGCGCTCTCTCTCTCCCTCTTTCTCTCGTGCGCTCTCTCTCTCCCTCTTCTCTCGCGCGCTCTCTCTCTCCCTCTTTCTCTCGCGCGCTCCCTCTCTCCCCTCTTTCTCTCGCGCGCTCTCTCTCTCCCTCTTTCTCTCGCGCGCTCTCTCTCTCCCTCTTTCCTCGCGCGCTCTCTCCTCTCCCTCTTTCTCCTCGCCGCGCTCTCTCTCTCCCTCTTTCTCTCGCGCGCTCTCTCTCTCCCTCTTTCTCTCGCGCGCTCTCTCTCTCCCTCTTTCTCTCGCGCGCTCTCTCTCTCCTCTTTCTCTCGCGCGCTCTCTCTCGCCCTCTTTCTCTCGCGCGCTCTCTCTCGCCCCTCTTTCTCTCGCGCGCTCTCTCTCTCCCCTCTTTCTCTCGCGCGCTCTCTCTCTCTCCCTCTTTCTCTCGCGCGCTCTCTCTCTCCCTCTTTCTCTCGCGCGCTCTCTCTCTCCCTCTTTCTCTCGCGCGCTCTCTCTCGCCCTCTTTCTCTCGCGCGCTCTCTCTCTCCCTCTTTCTCTCGCGCGCTCTCTCTCTCCCTCTTTCTCTCGCGCTCTCTCTCCCTCTCTCTGGCTCGCTCTCGCGTGTTCTCTCTCTCCTCTTTCTCTCGCGCGCTCTCTCTCCCTCTTTCCTCTCGCGCGCTCTCTCTCCCTCTTTCTCTCGCGTGCTCTCTCTCCCTCTTTCTCTCGCGCGCTCTCTCTCCTCTTTCACTCGCGCGCTCTCTTCTCTCCCTCTTTCTCTCGCGCGCTCTCTCTCTCCCTCTTTCTCTCGCGCGCTCTCTCTCTCCCTCTTTCTCTCGCGCGCTCTCCTCTCTCCCTCTCTCGCGCGCTCTCTCTCTCCCTCTCTCGCGCGCTCTTCTTTCTCCCCTCTTTCTCTCGCGCGCCTCTCTCTCTCCCTCTTTCTCTCGCCGCGCTCTCTCTCTCCCCTCTTTCTCTCGCGCGCTCTCTCTCTCCTTTTTCTCTCGCGCGCTCTCTTCTCTCCCTCTTTCTCTCTCGCGCGCTCTCTCTCTCTCCCCTCTTTCCTCTCGCGCGCACTCTCTCCCTCTTTCCTCGCGCGCGCCTCTCTCTCCCTCTTTCTCTCGCGCGCGCTCTCTCTCCTCCTTTCTCTCGCGCGCTCTCTCTCTCCCTCTTTCTCTCGCGCGCTCTCTCTCTCCCTCTTTCTCTCGCGCGCTCTCTCTCTCCCTCTTTCGCTCGCGCGCTCTCTCTCTCCCTCTTTTCTCTCGCTGCGCTCTCTCTCTCCCTCTTTCTCTCGCGCGCTCTCTCTCCCTCTTTCTCTCGCGCGCTCTCTCTCCCTCTTTCTCTCGCGCGCTTCTCTCTCTCCCTCTTTCTCTCGCGCGCTCTCTCTCTCCCTCTTTCTCTCGCGCGCTCTCTCTCTCCCTCTTTCTCTCGCGCGCTCTCTCTCTCCCTCTTTCTCTCGCGCGCTCTCTCTCTCCCTCTTTCTCTCGCGCGCTCTCTCTCTCCCTCTTTCTCTCGCGCGCTCTCTCTCTCCCTCTTTCTCTCGCGCGCTCTCTCTCTCCCTCTTTCTCTCGCGCGCTCTCTCTCTCCCTCTTTCTCTCGCGCGCTCTCTCTCCCTCTTTCTCTCGCGCGCTCTCTCTCTCCCTCTTTCTCTCGCGCGCTCTCTCTCTCCCTCTTTCTCTCGCGCGCTCTCTCTCTCCCTCTTTCTCTCGCGCGCTCTCTCTCTCCCTCTTTCTCTCGCGCGCTCTCTCTCTCCCTCTTTCTCTCGCGCGCTCTCTCTCTCCCTCTTTCTCTCGCGCGCTCTCTCTCTCCCTCTTTCTCTCGCGCGCTCTCTCTCTCCCTCTTTCTCTCGTGCGCTCTCTCTCTCCCTCTTTCTCTCGCGCGCTCTCTCTCTCTCCCTCTTTCTCTCGCGCGCTCTCTCTCCCTCTTTCTCTCGCGCGCTCTCTCTCTCCCTCTTTCTCTCGCGCGCTCTCTCTTCCCTCTTTCTCTCGCGCGCTCTCTCTCCCTCTTTCTCTCGCGCGCTCTCTCTCCCTCTTTCTCTCGCGCGCTCTCTCTCCCTCTTTCTCTCGCACGCTCTCTCTCCCTCTCTCTCTCGCGCGCTCTCTCTCTCCCTCTTTCTCTCGCGCGCTCTCTCTCTCCCTCTTTCTCTCGCGCGCTCTCTCTCTCTCCCTCTTTCTCTCGCGCGCTCTCTCTCTCTCCCTCTTTCTCTCGCGCGCTCTCTCTCTCCCTCTTTCTCTCGCGCGCTCTCTCTCTCCCTCTTTCTCTCGCGCGCTCTCTCTCTCCCTCTTTCTCTCGCGCGCTCTCTCTCTCCCTCTTTCTCTCGCGCGCTCTCTCTCTCCCTCTTTCTCTCGCGCGCTCTCTCTCTCTCCCTCTTTCTCTCGCGCGCTCTCTCTCGCCTCTTTCTCTCGCGCGCTCTCTCTCTCGCCCTCTTTCTCTCGCGCGCTCTCTCTCTCCCTCTTTCTCCTCGCGCGCTCTCTCTCTCCCTCTTTCTCTCGCGCGCCTCTCTCTCTCCCTCTTTCTCTCGCGCGCTCTCTCTCTCCTCTTTCTCTCGCGCGCTCTCTCTCTCCCTCTTTCTCTCGCGCTCTCTCTCCCTCTCTCTGGCTCGCTCTCGCGTGTTCTCTCTCTCCCTCTTTCTCTCGCGCGCTCTCTCTCCCCTCTTCTCTCTCGCGCGCTCTCTCTCCCTCTTTCTCTCGCGTGCTCTCTCTCCCTCTTTCTCTCGCGCGCTCTCTCTCCCCTCTTTCACTCGCCGCGCTCTCTCTCTCACCTCTTTCTCTCGCGCGCTCTCTCTCTCCTCTTTCTCTCGCGCGCTCTCTCTCTCCCTCTTTCTCTCCGCGCGCTCTCTCTCCTCCCTCTCTCGCGACGCTCTCTCTCCCTCTCTCGCGCGCTTCTTTCTTCTCCCTCTTTCTCTCGCGCGCTCTCTCTCTCCCTCTTTCTCTCGCGCGCTCTCTCTCTCCCTCTTTCTCTCGCGCGCTCTCTCTCTCCTTTTTCTCTCGCGCGCTCTCTCTCTCCCTCTTTCTCTCGCGCGCTCTCTCTCTCCCTCTTTCTCTCGCGCGCTCTCTCTCCCTCTTTCTCTCGCGCGCGCTCTCTCTCCCTCTTTCTCTCGCGCGCGCTCTCTCTCCCTCTTTTTCTCGCGCGCTCTCTCTCTCCCTCTTTCTCTCGCGCGCTCTCTCTCTCCCTCTTTCTCTCGCGCGCTCTCTCTCTCCCTCTTTCTCTCGCGCGCTCTCTCTCTCCCTCTTTCTCTCGCGCGCTCTCTCTCTCTCCCTCTTTCTCTCGCGCGCTCTCTCTGTCCCTCTTTCTCTCGCGCGCTCTCTCTCTCCCTCTTTCTCTCGCGCGCTCTCTCTTTCCCTCTTTCTCTCGCGCGCTCTCTCTCCCTCTTTCTCTCGCGCGCTCTCTCTCCCTCTTTCTCTCGCGCGCTCTCTCTCCCTCTTTCTCTCGCGCGCTCTCTCTCCCTCTCTCTCGCGCGCTCTCTCTCTCCCTCTTTCTCTCGCGCGCTCTCTCTCTCCCTCTTTCTCTCGCGCGCTCTCTCTCTCTCCCTCTTTCTCTCGCGCGCTCTCTCTCTCTCCCTCTTTCTCTCGCGCGCTCTCTCTCTCCCTCTTTCTCTCTCGCGCTCTCTCTCTCCCTCTTTCTCTCGCGCGCTCTCTCTCTCCCTCTTTCTCTCGCGCGCTCTCTCTCTCCCTCTTTCTCTCGCGCGCTCTCTCTCTCCCTCTTTCTCTCGCGCGCTCTCTCCCTCCCTCTTTCTCTCGCGCGCTCTCTCCCTCCCTCTTTCTCTCGCGCGCTCTCTCCCTCCCTCTTTCTCTCGCGCGCTCTCTCTCTCTCCCTCTTTCTCTCGCGCGCTCTCTCCCTCCCTCTTTCTCTCGCGCGCTCTCTCTCTCCCTCTTTCTCTCGCGCGCTCTCTCTCTCTTTCTCTCGCGCGCTCTCTCTCCCTCTTTCTCTCGCGCGCTCTCTCTCTCCCTCTTTCTCTCGCGCGCTCTCTCTCTCCCTCTTTCTCTCGCGGCGCTCTCTCTCTCCTCTTTCTCTTCGCGCGCTCTGTCTCTCCCTCTTTCTCTCGCGCGCTCTCTCTCTCCCTCTTTCTCTCGCGCGCTCTCCCTCCCTCTTTCCTCGCGTGTTCTCTCTCTCCCTCTTTCTCTCGCGCGGCCTCTCTCTCCCTCTTTCTCTCACGTGCTCTCTCTCCCTCTTTCTCTCGCGCGCTTCTCTCTCCCTCTTTCTCTCGCGCGCTCTCTTCTCTCCCTCTTTCTCTCGCGCGCTCTCTCTCTCCCTCTTTCTCTTCGCGCGCGTCTCTCTCTCCCTCTTTCTCTCGCGCGCTCTCTCTCTCCCTCTTTCTCTCGCGCCGCTCTCTCTCTCCCTCTTTCTCTCGCGCGCTCTCTCTCTCCTCCCTCTTTCTCTCGCGCGCTCTCTCTCTCCCTCTTTCTCTCGCGCGCTCTCTCTCTCCCTCTTTCTCTCGCCGCGCTCTCTCTCTCCCTCTTTCTCTCGCGGGCTCTCTCTCTCCCTCTCTTGCGCGCTCTCTCTCTCCCTCTCTCGCGCGCTAGCTCTCTCCCCTCTCTCGCGCGCTCTCTCTCTCCCTCTTTCTCTCGCGCGCTCTCTCTCTCCCTCTTTCTCTCGCGCGCTCCCTCTCTCCCTCTTTCTCTCGCGCGCTCTCTCTCTCTCCCTCTTTCTCTCGCGCGCTCTCTCTCTCCCTCTTTCTCTCGCGCGCTCTCTGTCTCCCTCTTTCTCTCGCGCGCTCTCTCTCTCCCTCTTTCTCTCGCGCGCTCTCTCTCTCCCTCTTTCTCTCGCGCGCTCTCTCTCTCCCTCTTTCTCTCGCGCGCTCTCTCTCTCCCTCTTTCGCTCGCGCGCTCTCTCTCTCCCTCTTTCTCTCGCGCGCTCTCTCTCTCCCTCTTTCTCTCGCGCGCTCTCTCTCCCTCTTTCTCTCGCGCGCTCTCTCTCCCTCTTTCTCTCGCGCGCTCTCTCTCTCCCTCTTTCTCTCGCGCGCTCTCTCTCTCCCTCTTTCTCTCGCGCGCTCTCTCTCTCCCTCTTTCTCTCGCGCGCTCTCTCTCTCCCTCTTTCTCTCGCGCGCTCTCTCTCTCCTCTTTCTCTCGCGCGCTCTCTCTCTCCATCTTTCTCTCGGCGCTCTCTCTCTCCCTCTTTCTCTCGCGCGCTCTCCTCCTCTCCCTCATTCTCTCGTGCGCTCTCTCTGTCCCTCTTTCTCTCGCGCGCTCTCTCTCTCCCTCTTTCTCTCGCGCGCTCTCTCTCCCTCTTTCTCTCGCGCGCTCTCTCTCTCCCTCTTTCTCTCGCGCGCTCTCTCTCTCCCTCTTTCTCTCGCGCGCTCTCTCTCTCCCTCTTTCTCTCGCGCGCTCTCTCTCTCCCTCTTTCTCTCGCGCGCTCTCTCTCTCCCTCTTTCTCTCGCGCGCTCTCTCCTCTCCCTCTTCTCTCGCGCGCTCTCTCTCTCCCTCTTTCTCTCGCGCGCTCTCTCTCTCCCTCTTTCTCTCGCGCGCTCACTCTCTCCCTCTTTCTCTCGCGCGCTCTCTCTCTCCCTCTTTCTCTCGTGCGCTCTCTCTCTCCCTCTTTCTCTCGCGCGCTCTCTCTCTCTCCCTCTTTCTCTCCTCGCGCGCTCTCTCTGTCCCTCTTTCTCTCGCGCGCTCTCTCTGTCCCCTCTCTCTCGCGCGCCTCTCTCTTTCCCTCTTTCTCTCGCGCGCTCTCTCTCCCTCTTTCTCTCGCGCGCTCTCTCTCCCTCTTTCTCTCGCGCGCTCTCCTCTCCCTCTTTCTCTCGCGCGCTCTCTCTCCCTCTCCTCTCGCGCGCTCTCTCTCTCCCTCTTTCTCTCGCGCGCTCTCTCTCTCCCTCTTTCTCTCGCGCGCTCTCTCTCTCTCCCTCTTTCTCTCGCGCGCTCTCTCTCTCTCCCTCTTTCTCTCGCGCGCTCTCTCTCTCCCTCTTTCTCTCGCGCGCTCTCTCTCTCCCTCTTTCTCTCGCGCGCTCTCTCTCTCCCTCTTTCTCTCGCGCGCTCTCTCTCTCCCTCTTTCTCTCGCGCGCTCTCTCCCTCCCTCTTTCTCTCGCGCGCTCTCTCCCTCCCTCTTTCTCTCGCGCGCTCTCTCCCTCCCTCTTTCTCTCGCGCGCTCTCTCCCTCCCTCTTTCTCTCGCGCGCTCTCTCTCTCTCCCCTCTTTCTCTCCGCGCGCTCTCTCCCTCCCTCTTTCTCTCGCGCGCTCTCTCTCTCCCTCTTTCTCTCGCCCGCTCTCTCTCCCTCTTTCTCTCGCGCGCTCTCTCTCCCTCTTTCTCTCGCGCGCTCTCTCTCTCCCTCTTTCTCTCGCGCGCTCTCTCTCTCCCCTCTTTCTCTCGCGCGCTCTCTCTCTCCCTCTTTCTCTCGCGCGCTCTGTCTCTCCCTCTTTCTCTCGCGCGCTCTCTCTCTCCCCTCTTTCTCTCGCGCGCTCTCCGTCTTTCCCTCGCGTGTTCTCTCTCTCCTCCTCTTTCTCTCGCGCGCTCTCTCTCCCTCTTTCTCTCACGTGCTCTCTCTCCCTCTTTCTCTCGCGCGCTCTCTCTCTCCATCTTTCTCATCGCGCGCTTCTCTCTCTCCCTCTTTCTCTCGCGCGCTCTCTCTCTCCCTCTTTCTCTCGCGCGCTCTCTCTCTCCCTCTTTCTCTCGCGCGCTCTCTCTTCTCCTCTTTCTCTCGCGCGCTCTCTCTCTCCCTCTCTCTCGCGCGCTCTCTCTCTCCCTCTTTCTCTCGCGCGCTCTCTCTCTCTCCCTCTTTCTCTCGCGGGCTCTCTCTCTCCCTCTCTTGCGCGCTCTCTCTCTCCCTCTCTCAGCGCGCTAGCTCTCTCCCTCTCTCGCGCGCTCTCTCTCTCCCTCTTTCTCTCGCGCGCCTCTCTCTCTCCCCTCTTTCTCTCGCGCGCTCCCTCTCTCCCTCTTTCTCTCGGCGCGCTCTCTCTCTCCCTCTTTCCTCCTCGCGCGCTTCTCTCTCTCCCTCTTTCTCTCGCGCGCTCCCCTCTCCCTCTTTCTCTCGCGCGCTCCCTCTCTCCCTCTTTCTCTCGCGCGCTCCCTCTCTCCCTCTTTCTCTCGCGCCGCTCCCTCTCTCCCTCTTTCTCTCGCGCGCTCCCTCTCTCCCTCTTTCTCTCGCGCGCTCCCTCTCTCCCTCTTTCTCTCGCGCGCTCCCTCTCTCCCTCTTTCTCTCGCGCGCGCCCTCTCTCCCTCTTTCTCTCGCGCGCTCCCTCTCTCCCTCTTTCTCTCGCGCGCTCCCTCTCTCCCTCTTTCTCTCGCGCGCTCTCTCTCCCTCTTTCTCTCGCGCGCTCTCCTCTCTCCCTCTTTCTCTCGCGCGCTCTCTCTCTCCCTCTTTCTCTCGCGCGCTCTCTCTCTCCCTCTTTCTCTCGCGCGCTCTCTCTCTCCCTCTTTCTCTCGCGCGCTCTCTCTCTCCCTCTTTCTCTCGCGCGCTTCTCTCTCCTCTTTCTCTCGCGCGCTCTCTTCTCCCTCTTTCTCTCGCGCGCTCTCTCTCTCCCTCTTTCTCTCGCGCGCTCTCTCTCTCCCTCTTTCTCTCGCGCGCTCTCTCTGTCCCTCTTTCTCTCGCGCGCTGTCTCTCCCTCTTTCTCTCGCGCGCTGTCTCTCCCTCTTTCTCTCGCGCGCTGTCTCTCCCTCTTTCTCTCGCGCGCCTGTCTCTCCCTCTTTCTCTCGCGCGCTGTCTCTTCCCTCTTTCTCTCGCGCGCTGTCTCTCCCTCTTTCTCTCGCGCGCTCTCTCTCCCTCTTTCTCTCGCGCGCTCTCTCTCCCTCTTTCTCTCGCGCGCTCTCTCTCCCTCTTTCTCTCGCGCGCTCTCTCTCCCTCTCTCTGGCGCGCTCTCTCTCTCCCTCTTTCTCTCGCGCGCTCTCTCTCTCCCTCTTTCTCTCGCGCGCTCTCTCTCTCTCCCTCTTTCTCTCGCGCGCTCTCTCTCTCTCCCTCTTTCTCTCGCGCGCTCTCTCTCTCCCTCTTTCTCCTCGCGCGCTCTCTCTCTCCCTCTTTCTCTCGCGCGTTCTCTCTCTCCCTCTTTCTCTCGCGCGTTCTCTCTCTCCCACTTTCTCTCGCGCGCTCTCTCTCTCCCTCTCTCTCGCGCGCTCTCTCTCTCCCTCTTTCTCTCGCGCGCTCTCTCTCTCCCTCTCTCTCTCCCTCTTTCTCTCGCGCGCTCTCTCTCTCCCTCTTTCTCTCGCGCGCTCTCTCTCTCCCTCTTTCTCTCGCGCGCTCTCTCTCTCCCTCTTTCTCTCGCGCGCTCTCTCTCTCCCTCTTTCTCTCGCGCGCTCTCTCTCTCCCTCTTTCTCTCGCGCGCTCTCTCTCTCCCTCTTTCTCTCGCGCGCTCTCTCTCTCCCTCTTTCTCTCGCGCGCTCTCTCTCTCCCTCTTTCTCTCGCGCGCTCTCTCTCTCCCTCTTTCTCTCGCGCGCTCTCTCTCTCCCTCTTTCTCTCGCGCGCTCTCTCTCTCCCTCTTTCTCTCGCGCGCTCTCTCTCTCCCTCTTTCTCTCGCGCGTTCTCTCTCTCCCTCTTTCTCTCGCGCGCTCTCTCTCTCCCTCTTTCTCTCGCGCGCTCTCTCTCTCCCTCTTTCTCTCGCGCGCTCTCTCTCTCCCTCTTTCTCTCGCGCGCTCTCTCTCTCCCTCTTTCTCTCGCGCGCTCTCTCTCTCCCTCTTTCTCTCGCGCGCTCTCTCTCTCCCTCTTTCTCTCGCGCGCTCTCTCTCTCCCTCTTTCTCTCGCGCGCTCTCTCTCTCCCTCTTTCTCTCGCGCGCTCTCTCTCTCCCTCTTTCTCTCGCGCGCTCTCTCCCTCCCTCTTTCTCTCGCGCGCTCTCTCTCTCCCTCTTTCTCTCGCGCGCTCTCTCTCCCTCTTTCTCTCGCGCGCTCTCTCTCTCCCTCTTTCTCTCGCGCGCTCTCTCCCTCCCTCTTTCTCTCGCGCGCTCTCTCTCTCCCTCTTTCTCTCGCGCTCTCTCTCTCCCTCTTTCTCTAGCGCGCTCTCTCTCCCTCTTTCTCTCGCGCGCACTCTCTCTCCCTCTTTCTCTCGCGAGCTCTCCCTCTTTCTCTCGCGAGCTCTCCCTCTTTCCCTCGCGAGCTCTCCCTCTTTCCCTCGCGAGCTCTCCCTCTTTCCCTCGCGAGCTCTCCCTCTTTCCCTCGCGAGCTCTCCCTCTTTCCCTCGCGAGCTCTCCCTCTTTCCCTCGCGAGCTCTCCCTCTTTCCCTCGCGAGCTCTCCCTCTTTCCCTCGCGAGCTCTCCCTCTTTCCCTCGCGAGCTCTCCCTCTTTCTCTCGCGAGCTCTCCCTCTTTCTCTCGCGAGCTCTCCCTCTTTCTCTCGCGAGCTCTCCCTCTTTCTCTCGCGAGCTCTCCCTCTTTCTCTCGCGAGCTCTCCCTCTTTCTCTCGCGAGCTCTCCCTCTTTCTCTCGCGAGCTCTCCCTCTTTCTCTCGCGAGCTCTCCCTCTTTCTCTCGCGAGCTCTCCCTCTTTCTCTCGCGAGCTCTCCCTCTTTCTCTCGCGAGCTCTCCCTCTTTCTCTCGCGAGCTCTCCCTCTTTCTCTCGCGAGCTCTCCCTCTTTCTCTCGCGAGCTCTCCCTCTTTCTCTCGCGAGCTCTCCCTCTTTCTCTCGCGAGCTCTCCCTCTTTCTCTCGCGAGCTCTCCCTCTTTCTCTCGCGAGCTCTCCCTCTTTCTCTCGCGAGCTCTCCCTCTTTCTCTCGCGAGCTCTCCCTCTTTCTCTCGCGAGCTCTCCCTCTTTCTCTCGCGAGCTCTCTCTCTCCCTCTTTCTCTCGCGCGCTCTCTCTCTCCCTCTTTCTCTCGCGCGCTCTCTCTCTCCCTCTTTCTCTCGCGCGCTCTCTCTCTCCCTCTTTCTCTCGCGCGCTCTCTCTCTCCCTCTTTCTCTCGCGCGCTCTCTCTCTCCCTCTTTCTCTCGCGCGCTCTCTCTCTCCCTCTTTCTCTCGCGCGCTCTCTCTCTCCCTCTTTCTCTCGCGCGCTCTCTCTCTCCCTCTTTCTCTCGCGCGCTCCCTCTCTCCCTCTTTCTCTCGCGCGCTCTCTCTCTCCCTCTTTCTCTCGCGCGCTCTCTCTCTCCCTCTTTCTCTCGCGCGCTCTCTCTCTCCCTCTTTCTCTCGCGCGCTCTCTCTCTCCCTCTTTCTCTCGCGCGCTCTCTCTCTCCCTCTTTCTCTCGCGCGCTCTCTCTCTCCCTCTTTCTCTCGCGCGCTCTCTCTCGCCCTCTTTCTCTCGCGCGCTCTCTCTCGCCCTCTTTCTCTCGCGCGCTCTCTCTCTCCCTCTTTCTCTCGCGCGCTCTCTCTCTCTCCCTCTTTCTCTCGCGCGCTCTCTCTCTCCCTCTTTCTCTCGCGCGCTCTCTCTCTCCCTCTTTCTCTCGCGCGCTCTCTCTCTCCCTCTTTCTCTCGCGCGCTCTCTCTCTCCCTCTTTCTCTCGCGCGCTCTCTCTCTCCCTCTTTCTCTCGCGCTCTCTCTCCCTCTCTCTGGCTCGCTCTCGCGTGTTCTCTCTCTCCCTCTTTCTCTCGCGCGCTCTCTCTCCCTCTTTCTCTCGCGCGCTCTCTCTCCCTCTTTCTCTCGCGTGCTCTCTCTCCCTCTTTCTCTCGCGCGCTCTCTCTCCCTCTTTCACTCGCGCGCTCTCTCTCTCCCTCTTTCTCTCGCGCGCTCTCTCTCTCCCTCTTTCTCTCGCGCGCTCTCTCTCCCTCTTTCTCTCGCGCGCTCTCTCTCTCCCTCTTTCTCTCGCGCGCTCTCTCCCTCCCTCTTTCTCTCGCGCGCTCTCTCTCTCCCTCTTTCTCTCGCGCTCTCTCTCTCCCTCTTTCTCTAGCGCGCTCTCTCTCCCTCTTTCTCTCGCGCGCACTCTCTCTCCCTCTTTCTCTCGCGAGCTCTCCCTCTTTCTCTCGCGAGCTCTCCCTCTTTCCCTCGCGAGCTCTCCCTCTTTCCCTCGCGAGCTCTCCCTCTTTCCCTCGCGAGCTCTCCCTCTTTCCCTCGCGAGCTCTCCCTCTTTCCCTCGCGAGCTCTCCCTCTTTCCCTCGCGAGCTCTCCCTCTTTCCCTCGCGAGCTCTCCCTCTTTCCCTCGCGAGCTCTCCCTCTTTCCCTCGCGAGCTCTCCCTCTTTCTCTCGCGAGCTCTCCCTCTTTCTCTCGCGAGCTCTCCCTCTTTCTCTCGCGAGCTCTCCCTCTTTCTCTCGCGAGCTCTCCCTCTTTCTCTCGCGAGCTCTCCCTCTTTCTCTCGCGAGCTCTCCCTCTTTCTCTCGCGAGCTCTCCCTCTTTCTCTCGCGAGCTCTCCCTCTTTCTCTCGCGAGCTCTCCCTCTTTCTCTCGCGAGCTCTCCCTCTTTCTCTCGCGAGCTCTCCCTCTTTCTCTCGCGAGCTCTCCCTCTTTCTCTCGCGAGCTCTCCCTCTTTCTCTCGCGAGCTCTCCCTCTTTCTCTCGCGAGCTCTCCCTCTTTCTCTCGCGAGCTCTCCCTCTTTCTCTCGCGAGCTCTCCCTCTTTCTCTCGCGAGCTCTCCCTCTTTCTCTCGCGAGCTCTCCCTCTTTCTCTCGCGAGCTCTCCCTCTTTCTCTCGCGAGCTCTCCCTCTTTCTCTCGCGAGCTCTCTCTCTCCCTCTTTCTCTCGCGCGCTCTCTCTCTCCCTCTTTCTCTCGCGCGCTCTCTCTCTCCCTCTTTCTCTCGCGCGCTCTCTCTCTCCCTCTTTCTCTCGCGCGCTCTCTCTCTCCCTCTTTCTCTCGCGCGCTCTCTCTCTCCCTCTTTCTCTCGCGCGCTCTCTCTCTCCCTCTTTCTCTCGCGCGCTCTCTCTCTCCCTCTTTCTCTCGCGCGCTCTCTCTCTCCCTCTTTCTCTCGCGCGCTCCCTCTCTCCCTCTTTCTCTCGCGCGCTCTCTCTCTCCCTCTTTCTCTCGCGCGCTCTCTCTCTCCCTCTTTCTCTCGCGCGCTCTCTCTCTCCCTCTTTCTCTCGCGCGCTCTCTCTCTCCCTCTTTCTCTCGCGCGCTCTCTCTCTCCCTCTTTCTCTCGCGCGCTCTCTCTCTCCCTCTTTCTCTCGCGCGCTCTCTCTCGCCCTCTTTCTCTCGCGCGCTCTCTCTCGCCCTCTTTCTCTCGCGCGCTCTCTCTCTCCCTCTTTCTCTCGCGCGCTCTCTCTCTCTCCCTCTTTCTCTCGCGCGCTCTCTCTCTCCCTCTTTCTCTCGCGCGCTCTCTCTCTCCCTCTTTCTCTCGCGCGCTCTCTCTCTCCCTCTTTCTCTCGCGCGCTCTCTCTCTCCCTCTTTCTCTCGCGCGCTCTCTCTCTCCCTCTTTCTCTCGCGCTCTCTCTCCCTCTCTCTGGCTCGCTCTCGCGTGTTCTCTCTCTCCCTCTTTCTCTCGCGCGCTCTCTCTCCCTCTTTCTCTCGCGCGCTCTCTCTCCCTCTTTCTCTCGCGTGCTCTCTCTCCCTCTTTCTCTCGCGCGCTCTCTCTCCCTCTTTCACTCGCGCGCTCTCTCTCTCCCTCTTTCTCTCGCGCGCTCTCTCTCTCCCTCTTTCTCTCGCGCGCTCTCTCTCTCCCTCTTTCTCTCGCGCGCTCTCTCTCTCCCTCTCTCGCGCGCTCTCTCTCTCCCTCTCTCGCGCGCTCTCTTTCTCCCTCTTTCTCTCGCGCGCTCTCTCTCTCCCTCTTTCTCTCGCGCGCTCTCTCTCTCCCTCTTTCTCTCGCGCGCTCTCTCTCTCCCTTTTTCTCTCGCGCGCTCTCTCTCTCCCTCTTTCTCTCGCGCGCTCTCTCTCTCCCTCTTTCTCTCGCGCGCTCTCTCTCCCTCTTTCTCTCGCGCGCGCTCTCTCTCCCTCTTTCTCTCGCGCGCGCTCTCTCTCCCTCTTTCTCTCGCGCGCTCTCTCTCTCCCTCTTTCTCTCGCGCGCTCTCTCTCTCCCTCTTTCTCTCGCGCGCTCTCTCTCTCCCTCTTTCGCTCGCGCGCTCTCTCTCTCCCTCTTTCTCTCGCGCGCTCTCTCTCTCCCTCTTTCTCTCGCGCGCTCTCTCTCCCTCTTTCTCTCGCGCGCTCTCTCTCCCTCTTTCTCTCGCGCGCTCTCTCTCTCCCTCTCTCTCTCGCGCGCTCTCTCTCTCCCTCTTTCTCTCGCGCGCTCTCTCTCTCCCTCTCTCTCTCGCGCGCTCTCTCTCTCCCTCTTTCTCTCGCGCGCTCTCTCTCTCCCTCTTTCTCTCGCGCGCTCTCTCTCTCCCTCTTTCTCTCGCGCGCTCTCTCTCTCCCTCATTCTCTCGTGCGCTCTCTCTGTCCCTCTTTCTCTCGCGCGCTCTCTCTCTCCCTCTTTCTCTCGCGCGCTCTCTCTCCCTCTTTCTCTCGCGCGCTCTCTCTCTCCCTCTTTCTCTCGCGCGCTCTCTCTCTCCCTCTTTCTCTCGCGCGCTCTCTCTCTCCCTCTTTCTCTCGCGCGCTCTCTCTCTCCCTCTTTCTCTCGCGCGCTCTCTCTCTCCCTCTTTCTCTCGCGCGCTCTCTCTCTCCCTCTTTCTCTCGCGCGCTCTCTCTCTCCCTCTTTCTCTCGCGCGCTCTCTCTCTCCCTCTTTCTCTCGCGCGCTCTCTCTCTCCCTCTTTCTCTCGCGCGCTCTCTCTCTCTCCCTCTTTCTCTCGCGCGCTCTCTCTGTCCCTCTTTCTCTCGCGCGCTCTCTCTGTCCCTCTTTCTCTCGCGCGCTCTCTCTTTCCCTCTTTCTCTCGCGCGCTCTCTCTCCCTCTTTCTCTCGCGCGCTCTCTCTCCCTCTTTCTCTCGCGCGCTCTCTCTCCCTCTTTCTCTCGCGCGCTCTCTCTCCCTCTCTCTCGCGCGCTCTCTCTCTCCCTCTTTCTCTCGCGCGCTCTCTCTCTCCCTCTTTCTCTCGCGCGCTCTCTCTCTCTCCCTCTTTCTCTCGCGCGCTCTCTCTCTCTCCCTCTTTCTCTCGCGCGCTCTCTCTCTCCCTCTTTCTCTCGCGCGCTCTCTCTCTCCCTCTTTCTCTCGCGCGCTCTCTCTCTCCCTCTTTCTCTCGCGCGCTCTCTCTCTCCCTCTTTCTCTCGCGCGCTCTCTCTCTCCCTCTTTCTCTCGCGCGCTCTCTCTCTCCCTCTTTCTCTCGCGCGCTCTCTCTCGCCCTCTTTCTCTCGCGCGCTCTCTCTCGCCCTCTTTCTCTCGCGCGCTCTCTCTCTCCCTCTTTCTCTCGCGCGCTCTCTCTCTCCCTCTTTCTCTCGCGCGCTCTCTCTCTCCCTCTTTCTCTCGCGCGCTCTCTCTCTCCCTCTTTCTCTCGCGCGCTCTCTCTCTCCCTCTTTCTCTCGCGCTCTCTCTCCCTCTCTCTGGCTCGCTCTCGCGTGTTCTCTCTCTCCCTCTTTCTCTCGCGCGCTCTCTCTCCCTCTTTCTCTCGCGCGCTCTCTCTCCCTCTTTCTCTCGCGTGCTCTCTCTCCCTCTTTCTCTCGCGCGCTCTCTCTCCCTCTTTCACTCGCGCGCTCTCTCTCTCCCTCTTTCTCTCGCGCGCTCTCTCTCTCCCTCTTTCTCTCGCGCGCTCTCTCTCTCCCTCTTTCTCTCGCGCGCTCTCTCTCTCCCTCTCTCGCGCGCTCTCTCTCTCCCTCTCTCGCGCGCTCTCTTTCTCCCTCTTTCTCTCGCGCGCTCTCTCTCTCCCTCTTTCTCTCGCGCGCTCTCTCTCTCCCTCTTTCTCTCGCGCGCTCTCTCTCTCCCTTTTTCTCTCGCGCGCTCTCTCTCTCCCTCTTTCTCTCGCGCGCTCTCTCTCTCCCTCTTTCTCTCGCGCGCTCTCTCTCCCTCTTTCTCTCGCGCGCGCTCTCTCTCCCTCTTTCTCTCGCGCGCGCTCTCTCTCCCTCTTTTTCTCGCGCGCTCTCTCTCTCCCTCTTTCTCTCGCGCGCTCTCTCTCTCCCTCTTTCTCTCGCGCGCTCTCTCTCTCCCTCTTTCTCTCGCGCGCTCTCTCTCTCCCTCTTTCTCTCGCGCGCTCTCTCTCTCTCCCTCTTTCTCTCGCGCGCTCTCTCTGTCCCTCTTTCTCTCGCGCGCTCTCTCTGTCCCTCTTTCTCTCGCGCGCTCTCTCTTTCCCTCTTTCTCTCGCGCGCTCTCTCTCCCTCTTTCTCTCGCGCGCTCTCTCTCCCTCTTTCTCTCGCGCGCTCTCTCTCCCTCTTTCTCTCGCGCGCTCTCTCTCCCTCTCTCTCGCGCGCTCTCTCTCTCCCTCTTTCTCTCGCGCGCTCTCTCTCTCCCTCTTTCTCTCGCGCGCTCTCTCTCTCTCCCTCTTTCTCTCGCGCGCTCTCTCTCTCTCCCTCTTTCTCTCGCGCGCTCTCTCTCTCCCTCTTTCTCTCGCGCGCTCTCTCTCTCCCTCTTTCTCTCGCGCGCTCTCTCTCTCCCTCTTTCTCTCGCGCGCTCTCTCTCTCCCTCTTTCTCTCGCGCGCTCTCTCCCTCCCTCTTTCTCTCGCGCGCTCTCTCCCTCCCTCTTTCTCTCGCGCGCTCTCTCCCTCCCTCTTTCTCTCGCGCGCTCTCTCCCTCCCTCTTTCTCTCGCGCGCTCTCTCTCTCTCCCTCTTTCTCTCGCGCGCTCTCTCACTCCCTCTGTCTCTCGCGCGCTCTCTCTCTCCCTCTTTCTCTCGCGCGCTCTCTCTCTCTTTCTCTCGCGCGCTCTCTCTCCCTCTTTCTCTCGCGCGCTCTCTCTCTCCCTCTTTCTCTCGCGCGCTCTCTCTCTCCCTCTTTCTCTCGCGCGCTCTCTCTCTCCCTCTTTCTCTCGCGCGCTCTGTCTCTCCCTCTTTCTCTCGCGCGCTCTCTCTCTCCCTCTTTCTCTCGCGCGCTCTCCCTCCCTCTTTCCCTCGCGTGTTCTCTCTCTCCCTCTTTCTCTCGCGCGCTCTCTCTCCCTCTTTCTCTCACGTGCTCTCTCTCCCTCTTTCTCTCGCGCGCTCTCTCTCTCCCTCTTTCTCTCGCGCGCTCTCTCTCTCCCTCTTTCTCTCGCGCGCTCTCTCTCTCCCTCTTTCTCTCGCGCGCTCTCTCTCTCCCTCTTTCTCTCGCGCGCTCTCTCTCTCCCTCTTTCTCTCGCGCGCTCTCTCTCTCCCTCTTTCTCTCGCGCGCTCTCTCTCTCCCTCTTTCTCTCGCGCGCTCTCTCTCTCCCTCTTTCTCTCGCGCGCTCTCTCTCTCCCTCTTTCTCTCGCGCGCTCTCTCTCTCCCTCTTTCTCTCGCGCGCTCTCTCTCTCCCTCTTTCTCTCGCGGGCTCTCTCTCTCCCTCTCTTGCGCGCTCTCTCTCTCCCTCTCTCGCGCGCTAGCTCTCTCCCTCTCTCGCGCGCTCTCTCTCTCCCTCTTTCTCTCGCGCGCTCTCTCTCTCCCTCTTTCTCTCGCGCGCTCCCTCTCTCCCTCTTTCTCTCGCGCGCTCTCTCTCTCTCCCTCTTTCTCTCGCGCGCTCTCTCTCTCCCTCTTTCTCTCGCGCGCTCTCTGTCTCCCTCTTTCTCTCGCGCGCTCTCTCTCTCCCTCTTTCTCTCGCGCGCTCTCTCTCTCCCTCTCTCTCTCGCGCGCTCTCTCTCTCCCTCTTTCTCTCGCGCGCTCTCTCTCTCCCTCTTTCGCTCGCGCGCTCTCTCTCTCCCTCTTTCTCTCGCGCGCTCTCTCTCTCCCTCTTTCTCTCGCGCGCTCTCTCTCCCTCTTTCTCTCGCGCGCTCTCTCTCCCTCTTTCTCTCGCGCGCTCTCTCTCTCCCTCTTTCTCTCGCGCGCTCTCTCTCTCCCTCTTTCTCTCGCGCGCTCTCTCTCTCCCTCTTTCTCTCGCGCGCTCTCTCTCTCCCTCTTTCTCTCGCGCGCTCTCTCTCTCCCTCTTTCTCTCGCGCGCTCTCTCTCTCCATCTTTCTCTCGCGCGCTCTCTCTCTCCCTCTTTCTCTCGCGCGCTCTCTCTCTCCCTCATTCTCTCGTGCGCTCTCTCTGTCCCTCTTTCTCTCGCGCGCTCTCTCTCTCCCTCTTTCTCTCGCGCGCTCTCTCTCCCTCTTTCTCTCGCGCGCTCTCTCTCTCCCTCTTTCTCTCGCGCGCTCTCTCTCTCCCTCTTTCTCTCGCGCGCTCTCTCTCTCCCTCTTTCTCTCGCGCGCTCTCTCTCTCCCTCTTTCTCTCGCGCGCTCTCTCTCTCCCTCTTTCTCTCGCGCGCTCTCTCTCTCCCTCTTTCTCTCGCGCGCTCTCTCTCTCCCTCTTTCTCTCGCGCGCTCTCTCTCTCCCTCTTTCTCTCGCGCGCTCTCTCTCTCCCTCTTTCTCTCGCGCGCTCTCTCTCTCCCTCTTTCTCTCGTGCGCTCTCTCTCTCCCTCTTTCTCTCGCGCGCTCTCTCTCTCTCCCTCTTTCTCTCGCGCGCTCTCTCTGTCCCTCTTTCTCTCGCGCGCTCTCTCTGTCCCTCTCTCTCGCGCGCTCTCTCTTTCCCTCTTTCTCTCGCGCGCTCTCTCTCCCTCTTTCTCTCGCGCGCTCTCTCTCCCTCTTTCTCTCGCGCGCTCTCTCTCCCTCTTTCTCTCGCGCGCTCTCTCTCCCTCTCTCTCGCGCGCTCTCTCTCTCCCTCTTTCTCTCGCGCGCTCTCTCTCTCCCTCTTTCTCTCGCGCGCTCTCTCTCTCTCCCTCTTTCTCTCGCGCGCTCTCTCTCTCTCCCTCTTTCTCTCGCGCGCTCTCTCTCTCCCTCTTTCTCTCGCGCGCTCTCTCTCTCCCTCTTTCTCTCGCGCGCTCTCTCTCTCCCTCTTTCTCTCGCGCGCTCTCTCTCTCCCTCTTTCTCTCGCGCGCTCTCTCCCTCCCTCTTTCTCTCGCGCGCTCTCTCCCTCCCTCTTTCTCTCGCGCGCTCTCTCCCTCCCTCTTTCTCTCGCGCGCTCTCTCCCTCCCTCTTTCTCTCGCGCGCTCTCTCTCTCTCCCTCTTTCTCTCGCGCGCTCTCTCCCTCCCTCTTTCTCTCGCGCGCTCTCTCTCTCCCTCTTTCTCTCGCGCGCTCTCTCTCCCTCTTTCTCTCGCGCGCTCTCTCTCCCTCTTTCTCTCGCGCGCTCTCTCTCTCCCTCTTTCTCTCGCGCGCTCTCTCTCTCCCTCTTTCTCTCGCGCGCTCTCTCTCTCCCTCTTTCTCTCGCGCGCTCTGTCTCTCCCTCTTTCTCTCGCGCGCTCTCTCTCTCCCTCTTTCTCTCGCGCGCTCTCCCTCTTTCCCTCGCGTGTTCTCTCTCTCCCTCTTTCTCTCGCGCGCTCTCTCTCCCTCTTTCTCTCACGTGCTCTCTCTCCCTCTTTCTCTCGCGCGCTCTCTCTCTCCCTCTTTCTCTCGCGCGCTCTCTCTCTCCCTCTTTCTCTCGCGCGCTCTCTCTCTCCCTCTTTCTCTCGCGCGCTCTCTCTCTCCCTCTTTCTCTCGCGCGCTCTCTCTCTCCCTCTTTCTCTCGCGCGCTCTCTCTCTCCCTCTCTCTCGCGCGCTCTCTCTCTCCCTCTTTCTCTCGCGCGCTCTCTCTCTCCCTCTTTCTCTCGCGGGCTCTCTCTCTCCCTCTCTTGCGCGCTCTCTCTCTCCCTCTCTCGCGCGCTAGCTCTCTCCCTCTCTCGCGCGCTCTCTCTCTCCCTCTTTCTCTCGCGCGCTCTCTCTCTCCCTCTTTCTCTCGCGCGCTCCCTCTCTCCCTCTTTCTCTCGCGCGCTCTCTCTCTCCCTCTTTCTCTCGCGCGCTCTCTCTCTCCCTCTTTCTCTCGCGCGCTCCCCTCTCCCTCTTTCTCTCGCGCGCTCCCTCTCTCCCTCTTTCTCTCGCGCGCTCCCTCTCTCCCTCTTTCTCTCGCGCGCTCCCTCTCTCCCTCTTTCTCTCGCGCGCTCCCTCTCTCCCTCTTTCTCTCGCGCGCTCCCTCTCTCCCTCTTTCTCTCGCGCGCTCCCTCTCTCCCTCTTTCTCTCGCGCGCGCCCTCTCTCCCTCTTTCTCTCGCGCGCTCCCTCTCTCCCTCTTTCTCTCGCGCGCTCCCTCTCTCCCTCTTTCTCTCGCGCGCTCTCTCTCCCTCTTTCTCTCGCGCGCTCTCTCTCTCCCTCTTTCTCTCGCGCGCTCTCTCTCTCCCTCTTTCTCTCGCGCGCTCTCTCTCTCCCTCTTTCTCTCGCGCGCTCTCTCTCTCCCTCTTTCTCTCGCGCGCTCTCTCTCTCCCTCTTTCTCTCGCGCGCTCTCTCTCTCCCTCTTTCTCTCGCGCGCTCTCTCTCTCCCTCTTTCTCTCGCGCGCTCTCTCTCTCCCTCTTTCTCTCGCGCGCTCTCTCTCTCCCTCTTTCTCTCGCGCGCTCTCTCTGTCCCTCTTTCTCTCGCGCGCTGTCTCTCCCTCTTTCTCTCGCGCGCTGTCTCTCCCTCTTTCTCTCGCGCGCTGTCTCTCCCTCTTTCTCTCGCGCGCTGTCTCTCCCTCTTTCTCTCGCGCGCTGTCTCTCCCTCTTTCTCTCGCGCGCTGTCTCTCCCTCTTTCTCTCGCGCGCTCTCTCTCCCTCTTTCTCTCGCGCGCTCTCTCTCCCTCTTTCTCTCGCGCGCTCTCTCTCCCTCTCTCTGGCGCGCTCTCTCTCTCCCTCTTCTCTCGCGCGCTCTCTCTCTCCCTCTTTCTCTCGCGCGCTCTCTCTCTCTCCCTCTTTCTCTCGCGCGCTCTCTCTCTCTCCCTCTTTCTCTCGCGCGCTCTCTCTCTCCCTCTTTCTCTCGCGCGCTCTCTCTCTCCCTCTTTCTCTCGCGCGCTCTCTCTCTCCCTCTTTCTCTCGCGCGTTCTCTCTCTCCCTCTTTCTCTCGCGCGCTCTCTCTCTCCCTCTCTCTCGCGCGCTCTCTCTCTCCCTCTTTCTCTCGCGCGCTCTCTCTCTCCCTCTCTCTCTCCCTCTTTCTCTCGCGCGCTCTCTCTCTCCCTCTTTCTCTCGCGCGCTCTCTCTCTCCCTCTTTCTCTCGCGCGCTCTCTCTCTCCCTCTTTCTCTCGCGCGCTCTCTCTCTCCCTCTTTCTCTCGCGCGCTCTCTCTCTCCCTCTTTCTCTCGCGCGCTCTCTCTCTCCCTCTTTCTCTCGCGCGCTCTCTCTCTCCCTCTTTCTCTCGCGCGCTCTCTCTCTCCCTCTTTCTCTCGCGCGCTCTCTCTCTCCCTCTTTCTCTCGCGCGCTCTCTCTCTCCCTCTTTCTCTCGCGCGCTCTCTCTCTCCCTCTTTCTCTCGCGCGCTCTCTCTCTCCCTCTTTCTCTCGCGCGTTCTCTCTCTCCCTCTTTCTCTCGCGCGCTCTCTCTCTCCCTCTTTCTCTCGCGCGCTCTCTCTCTCCCTCTTTCTCTCGCGCGCTCTCTCTCTCCCTCTTTCTCTCGCGCGCTCTCTCTCTCCCTCTTTCTCTCGCGCGCTCTCTCTCTCCCTCTTTCTCTCGCGCGCTCTCTCTCTCCCTCTTTCTCTCGCGCGCTCTCTCTCTCCCTCTTTCTCTCGCGCGCTCTCTCTCTCCCTCTTTCTCTCGCGCGCTCTCTCTCTCCCTCTTTCTCTCGCGCGCTCTCTCTCTCCCTCTTTCTCTCGCGCGCTCTCTCCCTCCCTCTTTCTCTCGCGCGCTCTCTCTCTCCCTCTTTCTCTCGCGCGCTCTCTCTCCCTCTTTCTCTCGCGCGCTCTCTCTCTCCCTCTTTCTCTCGCGCGCTCTCTCCCTCCCTCTTTCTCTCGCGCGCTCTCTCTCTCCCTCTTTCTCTCGCGCGCTCTCTCTCTCCCTCTTTCTCTAGCGCGCTCTCTCTCCCTCTTTCTCTCGCGCGCACTCTCTCTCCCTCTTTCTCTCGCGAGCTCTCCCTCTTTCTCTCGCGAGCTCTCCCTCTTTCCCTCGCGAGCTCTCCCTCTTTCCCTCGCGAGCTCTCCCTCTTTCCCTCGCGAGCTCTCCCTCTTTCCCTCGCGAGCTCTCCCTCTTTCCCTCGCGAGCTCTCCCTCTTTCCCTCGCGAGCTCTCCCTCTTTCCCTCGCGAGCTCTCCCTCTTTCCCTCGCGAGCTCTCCCTCTTTCCCTCGCGAGCTCTCCCTCTTTCCCTCGCGAGCTCTCCCTCTTTCTCTCGCGAGCTCTCCCTCTTTCTCTCGCGAGCTCTCCCTCTTTCTCTCGCGAGCTCTCCCTCTTTCTCTCGCGAGCTCTCCCTCTTTCTCTCGCGAGCTCTCCCTCTTTCTCTCGCGAGCTCTCCCTCTTTCTCTCGCGAGCTCTCCCTCTTTCTCTCGCGAGCTCTCCCTCTTTCTCTCGCGAGCTCTCCCTCTTTCTCTCGCGAGCTCTCCCTCTTTCTCTCGCGAGCTCTCCCTCTTTCTCTCGCGAGCTCTCCCTCTTTCTCTCGCGAGCTCTCCCTCTTTCTCTCGCGAGCTCTCCCTCTTTCTCTCGCGAGCTCTCCCTCTTTCTCTCGCGAGCTCTCCCTCTTTCTCTCGCGAGCTCTCCCTCTTTCTCTCGCGAGCTCTCCCTCTTTCTCTCGCGAGCTCTCCCTCTTTCTCTCGCGAGCTCTCCCTCTTTCTCTCGCGAGCTCTCCCTCTTTCTCTCGCGAGCTCTCCCTCTTTCTCTCGCGAGCTCTCCCTCTTTCTCTCGCGAGCTCTCCCTCTTTCTCTCGCGAGCTCTCCCTCTTTCCCTCGCGCGCTCTCTCTCTCCCGCTTTCCCTCGCGCGCTCTCTCTCTCCCGCTTTCCCTCGCGCGCTCTCTCTCTCCCGCATTCCCTCGCGCGCTCTCTCTCTCCCGCTTTCCCTCGCGCGCTCTCTCTCTCTCCCGCATTCCCTCGCCCGCTCTCTCTCTCCCGCATTCCCTCGCCCGCTCTCTCTCTCCCGCATTCCCTCGCCCGCTCTCTCTCTCCCGCATTCCCTCGCCCGCTCTCTCTCTCCCCCTTTCTCTCGCCCGCTCTCTCTCTCCCGCTTTCTCTCGCCCGCTCTCTCTCTCCCGCTTTCTCTCGCGCGCTCTCTCCCGCTTTCTCTCGCGTGCTCTCTCCCGCTTTCTCTCGCGCGCTCTCTCCCTCCCTCTTTCTCTCGCGCGCTCTCTCTCTCCCTCTTTCTCTCGCGCGCTCTCTCTCTCCCGCTTTCTCTCGCGCGCTCTCTCTCTCCCGCTTTCTCTCGCGCGCTCTCTCCCGCTTTCTCTCGCGCGCTCTCTCCCGCTTTCTCTCGCGCGCTCTCTCCCGCTTTCTCTCGCGCGCTCTCTCTCTCCCTCTTTCTCTCGCGCGCTCTCTCTCTCCCTCTTTCTCTCGCGCGCTCTCTCTCTCCCTCTTTCTCTCGCGCGCTCTCTCTCTCTCTCCCGCGCGCTCTCTCTCTCTCCCGCGCGCGCGCTCTCTGTCTCCCGCGCGCGCGCTCTCTGTCTCCCGCGCGCGCGCTCTCTGTCTCCCGCGCGCTGGCCCTCTCTGTCTCCCGCGCGCTGGCCCTCTCTGTCTCCCGCGCGCTGGCCCTCTCTGTCTCCCGCGCGCTGGCCCTCTCTGTCTCCCGCGCGCTGGCCCTCTCTGTCTCCCGCGCGCTGGCCCTCTCTGTCTCCCGCGCGCTGGCCCTCTCTGTCTCCCGCGCGCTGGCCCTCTCTGTCTCCCGCGCGCTGGCCCTCTCTGTCTCCCGCGCGCTGGCCCTCTCTGTCTCCCGCGCGCTGGCCCTCTCTGTCTCCCGCGCGCTGGCCCTCTCTGTCTCCCGCGCGCTGGCCCTCTCTGTCTCCCGCGCGCTGGCCCTCTCTCTCTCCCGCGCGCTGGCCCTCTCTCTCTCCCGCGCGCTGGCCCTCTCTCTCTCCCGCGCGCTGGCCCTCTCTCTCTCCCGCGCGCTGGCCCTCTCTCTCTCCCGCGCGCTGGCCCTCTCTCTCTCCCGCGCGCTGGCCCTCTCTCTCTCCCGCGCGCTGGCCCTCTCTCTCTCCCGCGCGCTGGCCCTCTCTCTCTCCCGCGCGCTGGCCCTCTCTCTCTCCCGCGCGCTGGCCCTCTCTCTCTCCCGCGCGCTGGCCCTCTCTCTCTCCCGCGCGCTGGCCCTCTCACACTCTCTCACACACACAGTTGGTCAAGACCCAGTATCATGGTGTTTGAGGTGGTGTGGGTGGGGGTGGGTGGAGATGGGGACAGGTTTTGTGGGACCCAGCGAGTTGTTATGATCTGGAAGGTGCTGCCTGAAAGGCCGGTGGAAGCAGATTCAATAGGAATACTCAGAATGGGGGAATCGGAGAAACACTGGAAGGGGAAAAAATTCAGAGGGCGATTTTGTGGGGGGTGGTGGGGGGGGGGGTGAAGAAGAGCAAGAGGGGGTGAGTGGGATCAATTGGACAGCTCTACCAGAGAGCCAGCACGGGAGCGATGGGCAGAATGGCCTCCTTTACATGCTGTATCAGTGCTGCAGGTGGACAGGAGTGAAACGTGGCTGGTGGTGTGGGCGGGACGGGATGCGGTTGTGAGACACGTTGTTAAACCAGCCTTTCTCTTCCCCGCAGGGCCCTCTGCCTGCTCCTGTGCGTCTCGCTCGATGAGTCAGACGCCCGCGCTGCCATCCTCCTCGACCTCTACGTCTACACCTTACAGTTCTCCAAAAGCCAAGCCTTCAGCAAGGAGCAGACATCAGCCCTGTTCTCTATCGTCAAGCGGCTCCACCAGGCCTGCACGGGTAATACTCGCCCGGGGGGTAGACAGAGAGAGAGAGAGAGAGAGAGAGAGCGGGGAGTGGTCGGGTGGGGAGGGAGAGTGGAAGGGGAGGAGGGAAAGAATGGGGAGGGTGGGGGAGAGAATGTTGTCCTTTATTGCAACGGGGAGATGGATGATATAAAAGTGGGGAAGTCTCGCTCCGACTGTACAGGGCGTTGGGGAGGCCACACCTGGAGCACTGGGGACAGTTTTGGTCTCCTTACTCGAGGAGGGATTTACCCCCACTGGAGGCCGTTCAGAGCAGGTTCACCCGGCTGATTCCTGGGACGAAGGGGGTTTGTCTTGTGAGGAGGGGTTGAGCAGGTTGGGCCCTGTTACCCATTGGAGTTTAGAAGAATGTGAGGCGATCTTATCGAGACAGATAAGATTCTGAGGGGTGGGAGGGGTAGGGGCTCGACAGGGGGGATGCTGGGAGAATGTTTCCCCCCTCGTGGGGGGCGGAATCTAGAACGAGGGTGGGGGGGCACAGTTTCAGAACGAGGGGGTCTCCCGTTGGAGACGGAGACGAGGAGGAATTTCTTCCCTCAGAGGGGGGTCCGTCTGTGGGATTCTCTCCCCCCTCAGAGAGCAGTGGAGGCCGGGGCTTTGGATATACTCAAGGCAGAGCGAGGCGCGTTTCTGATCGGCGAGGGAGTTGAGGGTTATTGGGGGGGACGGACAGGAAAGCGGAGTTAAGGCCACAATCAGATCAGCCTCGATCTTATCAAATGGTTCGAGGGGCCGAATGGCCTAGTACTGCTCCTAGTTTGTATGATTCGTGGCAATGCCATTAACACTTTCAAGAGGGTGAACATGTGCGTGGGACAAGGATGGTTTGAACATTGGTGGGTTTGTAACTATTAGTGTTTGCATGACCAGCCCAGGGATGATTTCTCCTCTCCCTTTCAGCCACTTCGCTGGGCAACGTGGATGAATGTTTCAACTATTTCTTGGAGCTTGTCTTATGTCACTCGGTGCGGGTAAGTGCGAGGCAAAGATCGCCCGGTTACAGGACGGAGCCGGTAATTACTGAGGTGAAGGAGAGAGATGTGAGCAGAGAGCAAGAGATGAAGGCAGAGGGAGAGAGGGAGAGAGAGAGAGAGAGGGGGAGGCGGGGACAGAGAGAGAGAGGGGGAGTCGGGGACAGAGAGAGAGAGGGGGAGGCGGGGACAGAGAGAGAGAGAGGGGGAGGCGGGGACAGAGAGAGAGAGAGGGGGAGGCGGGGACAGAGAGAGAGAGAGGGGGAGGCGGGGACAGAGAGAGAGAGGGGGAGGCGGGGACAGAGAGAGAGAGAGGGGGAGGCGGGGACAGAGAGAGAGAGGGGGAGGCGGGGACAGAGAGAGAGAGAGGGGGAGGCGGGGACAGAGAGAGAGAGAGAGGGGGAGGCGGGGACAGAGAGAGAGAGAGGGGGAGGCGGGGAGAGAGAGAGAGAGAGAGGGGGAGGCGGGGACAGAGAGAGAGAGAGGGGGAGGCGGGGAGAGAGAGAGAGAGAGGGGGAGGCGAGACGGGGTCGGGGGGAGAGAGAGCGAGACGGGGTCGGGGGGGAGAGAGAGAGAGAGAGCGAGACGGGGTCGGGGGGAGAGAGAGAGAGAGAGAGAGCGAGACGGGGTCGGGGGGAGAGAGAGAGAGAGAGAGAGAGCGAGACGGGGTCGGGGGGGAGAGAGAGAGAGAGAGCGAGACGGGGTTGGGGGGGAGAGAGAGAGAGAGAGCGAGACGGGGTCGGGGGGAGAGAGAGAGAGAGAGCGAGAGCGAGACGGGGTCGGGGGGAGAGAGAGAGAGAGAGCGAGACGGGGTCGGGCGGAGAGAGAGAGAAAGAGCGAGACGGGGTCGGGGGGGGGAGAGAGAGAGCGAGAGCGTGACGGGGTCGGGGGGAGAGAGAGAGAGCGAGACGGAGTCGGGGGGAGAGAGAGAGAGCGAGAGCGAGACGGGGTCGGGGGGAGAGAGAGAGAGAGCGAGACGGGGTCGGGCGGAGAGAGAGAGAGAGAGAGCGAGACGGGGTCGGGGGAGAGAGAGTGAGAGAGCGAGACGGAGTCGGGGGAGAGAGAGAGAGAGCGAGACGGGGTTGGGGGCAGAGAGAGAGAGAGCGCGAGACGGGGTCGGGGGGAGAGAGAGAGAGAGAGCGAGAGCGAGAGCGAGACGGGGTCGGGGGGAGAGAGAGAGAGAGACAGAGCGAGAGCGAGACGGGGTCGGGGTGAGAGAGAGAGAGAGCGAGACGGGGTCAGGGGGAGAGAGAGAGCGAGACCGAGACGGGGTCGGGGGGAGAGAGAGAGAGAGAGCGAGACGGGGTCGGGGGGAGAGAGAGAGAGCGAGCGAGACGGGGTCAGGGGGAGAGAGAGAGAGAGAGCGAGATGGGGTCGGGGGGAGAGAGAGAGAGAGAGCGAGACGGGGTCGGGGGGAGAGGGAGAGAGCGAGACGGGGTCGGGGGTGAGGGAGAGAGCGAGACGGGGTCGGGGGGAGAGGGAGAGCGAGACGGGGTCGGGGGGAGAGCGAGACGGGGTCGGGGGGAGAGAGACACAAAGCAGGAGTCAGAGAGGAAAAGACCGTTATCACATGACCATTATCACATGACCATCCACTGGAATCCGAGGACTTGCTCATTAGGAGGCCATTCAGCCCATCGATCTGGTCTAATGCTACCCCGCGACCTGACGCTCCTCCCTGATCCGAGTTCACCATCCCTTTTGCTTTTAAATGCTCCTCTTACTGTCTTTATCTGAGAAAATATTCCGGGGATCTTCTCCACATCGTTCCTCTCTGGTCCGCAGCCTCCAGCCTGTGCCCTACATCCCTGGCTCATACAACACACCCCACTCCTATCACCAGCGGGAACAGTCATTCCCCCTTTCACCTCTCAGAAGCTCATTGAAACCCCCGGACTGAATCCCGGGAAGGCTGTAGCCGGTATTTTTGCTCCCTGCTCCGAGCCCTCGACCCCATCTCCACCCACCACCCCCCCCACCCCGCCCCTCCCCCCGGCATCTGTCCGAGGCTGAACTGCACTGTTTGCGACCTCATGGTCGTATCCGACCCTAAGATGAGTGCCCGGCCTCATGTCTGTCCTGTCGCTGAGACCACTTGACTTCCCCTCCCCCCACTTGCCCCGCTCCCCCGACGCTGCTCCTGTCTCAGCTTGTCGGCAATGTGTTGGGGGGGGGGGGGGGGGTGGCGACGGGTGAACGGGACTCGGTGTGAGCTAGGACACGGTGGGACGGGTGTGGGAGGGGAGGGGGCAGCAGAGGTTTGGATGAGCTTTAAGTTTGCGGAGGGCTGGATGTGGGTCAACAGCCAGGAGTGCAACACCCCAATCCAATTCCACCCTTCGGCCTTCTCTGCGCCAAGGGGAATAATCCCAGCTCCTCCAGTCTCTCCACGTGAACTGAAGTCACCTTATCCCTGGGGACCGTTCGGGTAAATCTCCCTCCGCACCCGCTCCAAGGGCCTTGACATCCTTCCAAAAGTGCGGAGCCCAGAACTGCACACACTGCTCCATCTGGGGCCTAACCAGTGGTTTTAAACGGTTTAGCATGATGTCATTGTTCTTGCATTCAATGTCCCTGTTTGCAAAGGCAAGTATCCACTACTTGAGGATGGCTAAAAAGAGACTTTTATCCTCTTTCCACACCGGGACAAACACAGAAGTGCCAAATTTCAAATGACCTGTCAAGCTCGCAATGTGGCTCATTTATACGTGTTCGAGGTGACATCCATTCACACACAGTGACCCTCCTCTACAAGCAGGAGGAATATGTTCAAGCCTTGTGCATTTTTTTGGTCTTATGCGGGAACTCGGGGAGGCTTACATTTCCCATTGCTTTCTCCACGGCAACGCCTTGGCCAACCAGAGTGGAGCAGCCAACCAGTGGTATTAATTGTTGCGGTCGTTTGAAATTTGGCATTCTTGGGTTTGTCCTGATGAGTACAAGATGAATAGCTCCGGCAACATGTCTCTCTTTCCTTGTCCCCTGCTCCTCCTGAATTGCCTTATCAACTTCTCCTGCCAGGTTCCGTGAATATGCAGCCCCGGCCTCACCTCGAAACAGAACCATATAGACTATCACCTTCAAGTTATTGGATTAAGTGTCAAATTTGATAGGATTCCCACTCCTTCCCGGTGCTTTGGGAGCCTTTTGACACGAGGTTGAAGACCTGATGTAGGGGAATAACACTGTTGTGATTCAATCCCCCTTAATCTGCACTCCTTTAAAAAGCCCCAGTTACCCCCATGACGACAGCGACGACACTTCAGGGGGGTAGTACAGAGCTTGAAGACTGCACAAAGCCGTGCGGACGAAGTTTCCTGCCTTGCACTTGTCGGGACAAATGCAAGAATGCCAAATTTCCAAGGATCGCACTGATTGATACCACAGGAGAAAAGGGTGCTGATTGGTTGTCAAGTCCGATTGCTTGGCAAGTCTGATTGATTGGGTGAGGGGTTGCCACGGAGAAAGCAACTGGGGTCGACAGGCTCCTGGGGTAATTCAAAAAAGGTGCCAAGGCTCGAGCATACTCCTTGGGTTTGCAGAGAACGGGTCCATGACAGTGAAAGTATGTTGCTTCGAGCAAGTACAAATGAGCCGCGTGACAAGCTAGACTGATAATCCTGAGTTGTCCTGCAGTTCAGGAAGAGCGGGGGACAAGGAAAGAGAGACATGTTGCTGGAGCTATTCATCTTGTACTCATCAGCTGTCAGCACACTCAAGATTGTTCATCAAGTGCTGTCCATTAGCTGAATCGCATCGAACAGATTGGGCAAGCCTCGACAACTGGTCGCTTTTTTCAGTGATACTTCAGAAGGAGTTCATTGGCTGCAGAGCCAGGTTGAGGCATCCAGTAAGGCGGGGAATAAACGCAAACGCCCCTCGCCTCGCCTCCCCACCCCCCCCCCCCCCCCCCCCCCCCCCCCCCCCACCACCTCCCCACCTGCACCTTCCAATTCCCGGGAATGCCTTGGGATCCTGAAAGGCACCAGAGGACATGGAAACCAGTGGGATGGACAGGATGGCGAGCAGCAGCGGGGAAACCCCCTCGATAGACAAGCCCTCGCTCATCCAGGGGGCACTGAGGCTCCTCTCCCTTCACAAAATGAGGCCAGGATCCACTGGGTTTCTTTTTTTTAGCTGTCAGGGGAGACCCGAGCGAGCGTGACAGCGAGGTACCCCGCTCCCGACTCGCCCTGGGCCTCACCGTCAGCCCCAGCACACTAATCGACAATATCATCCCATTTTCAGAGACCACCGTTCAGCATCGACCTGTTTAACGGCGACGAGGTCAAACTGGTGACAGATTACATCGTCGACACTTACTTCAGGCACTTCAAACTCTACAAGTATATCTTCACCCGCCAGGTACGTGGGGAGAGTATCTAACTCCGTGCTGTACCTGTCCTGGGAGTGTTTGATGGGGACATTGTAGAGGGAGATTTACTCTGTATCTAACCCCGTGCTGTACCTGTCCTGGGAGTGTTTGATGGGGACAGTGTAGAGGGAGCTTTACTCAGTATCTAACTCCGTGCTGTACCTGTCTGGAGAGTGTTTGATGGGGACAGTGTAGAGGGAGATTTACTCTGTATCTAACCCCGTGCTGTACCTGTCCTGGGAGTGTTTGATGGGGACAGTGCAGAGGGAGCTTTACTCTCTATCTATCCCTGTGCTGTAGCTGTTCAGGGAGTGTTTGATGGGGACAGTGTAGAGGGAGCTTTACTCTGTATCTAACCCCGTGCTGTACCTGTCCTGGGAGTGTTTGATGGGGACGGTGTAGAGGGAGCTTTACTCTGTATCTAACCCTGTGCTGTACCTGCCCTGGGGTAAGGAAGGGAGCAGGTGTGTGGGAAGGGGTTCAGAAATATATGAGCGCATAGATAAAATGAATAAAGAATCTGGATGATTTCCCAGTGTGATTGGTTGAACACTTGGTTGTGATCGGGATACAGTCTGCTACCTCCCATCACCCTCACCTGTGCCATCTCTCTTTCTCTCTCTCAGTTCCGGTTGGACTTGGCTATTTCGTATGCGGGAATTCCAGAAACTCCTCCAGGTAAGCTCATGGGCCGTGGAAGCGTTCACGATGCTCCTTCAGAACAGGAAGGACTTCGTTCAGCCCCAATTACTGGGTCCCTCTCGGCTCGGACTGCAAATTTTACCAGCATTGTTCGCAACATTGTGCCTTTCCTGTCGGAGGGTCAGTGCTGAGGGAGAGCCGCACTGTCGGAGGGTCAGCACTGAGGGAGCGCCGCACTGTTGGAGGGTCAGCGCTGAGGGAGCGCCGCACTGTCGGGGGTCAGCGCTGAGGGAGCGCCGCACTGTCTGAGGGACAGTACTGTGGGAGCACCACACTGTAGGAGGGTCAGTGCTGAGGGAGAGCCGCACTGTCGGAGGGTCAGCGCTGAGGAACCACCGCACTGTCGGAGGGTCAGCGCTGAGGGAGCGTCGCACTGTCGGAGGGTCAGTACTGAGGGAGAGTCGCACTGTCGGAGGGTCAGTATTGAGGGAGAGTCGCACTGTCGGAGGGTCAGTACTGAGGGAGCGTCGCACTGTCGGAGGGTCAGTACTGAGGGAGCGTCGCACTGTCGGAGGGTCAGTACTGAGGGAGAGTCGCACTGTCGGAGGGTCAGTGCTGAGGGAGCGCCGCACTGTCGGTTTGTCAGCGCTGAGGGAGCGCCGCACTGTCGGAGGGTCAGCGCTGAGGGAGCCCCGCATTGTCGGAGGGTCAGCGCTGAGGGAGCCCCGCATTTTCGGAGGGTCAGCGCTGAGGGAGCACTCCCCTGAGCGAGTACCAGTCGGCTGCAGCATTCCCTGTGGAGTGGACTGGTGCCGAAGGCCCTTCGCCAGTTGTGAAGCGATTCGCGAAGTCCTTGAATTAGTTGAAGGCGCTGTGGAGTGTGGCCACCGTCCATTCTTACCCCCACCCTCTGGCCCCTCCTAGCTGTCGAGGAAGAGATACTGGTGACTGAGCAAGAGGAGGCCCCCCCTGAAGAGGCAGAACCCCCAGGTGAGCGTCGCGGCTGGATCCCGGGGGCGGGGGCGGGGGGTGTGTGTGGGGGCCAGCCTGGCACTTCCTAGCGTGATCTTGTTTGGGGGGGAGGGGGGGTCAGGGCTGGGAGGGACCAGCGTAGACCGGAGGGAGCGACTCTGCCTGGCTCACCCGAGAGTCGGTGTACGAGCCCCCAGATAGCTGGGGCGGAAGAGGTAGAGCCCCCTGTGCTGGGGCTGAGCTCCCCCTGTCCCCCTCAAGCTCGAACACACCAAGGCCCAGTCACCATCCCGGGCCAAGTGGACGAAGGGAGAGGGGGAACTGTTTAAACAGCGGAAGGGGAGAGGTAGGTGTTGAGGAGGGGGGCGGGGGGAGATAACTCGCTCCCGAGTGCCAACCTGCCCGGGGAGGGGGCACATTGACCGAGCGTCAGGGTGCCAAGGATCGGCCCGTCTCCGAGCGTTCTGGGTGGTAGCGGGGGTTGGTGGTGGTGGTGGGGGGGGGAGGGGTGGTGTGTCGTGATCGCGCGGGTGCAGACTGTACCTCTCCCCGCTAACCCCTTTCCCCCTCCCTCCACACGCACACGCACCACCACGACCCCCACAGGCGAGTCCGGCACGCCCACCGGGTCCGACCAGGAGCTGCGCCACTACATCGGGGCCCGCCTGGCCGAGCAGGTGTCTGATCTGAGGATGGCGATGGAGGGCCAGGTGCGTGAGGGCGAGCAGCGGCTGAACCAGAGGCTGGCAGCGTTGGAGGCACTGACTTCCACCAGGAGCGAGGGCAGGTTGCCCAGGGCGAGGAGGAAGTGAGCGCCACAGAGTCCCAATAAAATCGTTCACCACGATCTTCACCGTCTCTTCCTCCTCCTTGTGCCTGGGGAAAGGTGGAGGGGCAAGAGTGCAAATGATCCTGTCAGCTCCGGAACGAACACGCGCTCGCTCTCCCTCGCCGCCCGCCCGCACAGGCGCGCTCGCTCTCCCCCGCACAGGCGCGCTCGCTCTCCCCCGCACAGGCGCGCTCGCTCTCCCCCGCACAGGCGCACTCGCTCTCCCCCGCACGGGCTCGGGCTCGGGCTCGCTCTCGCTCTCCCCCGCCCGGGCCCGCTCGCGCTCGCTCTCCCCCGCACGGGCTCGCTCTCGCTCTCCCCTTAGCACGGGCTCGCTCTCGCTCTCCCCCGCCCGGGCTCGCTCTCGCTCTCCCCTTAGCACGGGCTCGCTCTCGCTCTCCCCCGCATGGGCTCGCTCTCGCTCTCACTCTCCCCCGCACGGGCTCGCTCTCGCTCTCGCTCTCCCTCGCACGGGCTCGCTCTCTCTCTCCCCCGCACGGGCTCGCTCTCGCTCTTTCTCTCCCCCGCACGGGCTCGCTCTCTCTCTCCCCCGCACGGGCTCGCTCTCTCTCTCCCCCGCACGGGCTCGCTCTCTCTCTCCCCCGCACGGGCTCGCTCTCTCTCTCCCCCGCACGGGCTCGCTCTCTCTCTCCCCCACACGGGCTCGCTCTCGCTCTCCCCTTAGCACGGGCTCGCTCTGTCTCTCCCCCGCACGGGCTCGCTCTGTCTCTCCCCCGCACGGGCTCGCTCTCTCTCTCCCCCGCACGGGCTCGCTCTCTCTCTCCCCCGCACGGGCTCGCTCTCTCTCTCCCCCGCACGGGCTCGCTCTCGCTCTCCCCCGCACGGGCTCTCTCTCTCCCCCGCACGGGCCCGCTCTCTCGCTCTCTCTCTCCCCCGCACGGGCTCGCTCTCTCTCTCCCCCGCACGGGCCCGCTCGCTCTCGCTTTCTCTCTCCCCCGCACGGGCTCGCTCTCTCTCTCCCCCGCACGGGCCCGCTCGCTCTCGCTCTCCCCCGCACGGGCCCGCTCTCGCTCTCGCTCTCCCCCGCACGGGCCCGCTCTCGCTCTCGCCCGCACGGGCCCGCTCTCGCTCTCGCTCTCCCCCGCACGGGCCCGCTCTCGCTCTCCCCCGCACGGGCCCGCTCTCGCTCTCGCTCTCCCCCGCACGGGCCCGCTCTCGCTCTCGCTCTCCCCCGCACGGGCCCGCTCTCGCTCTCGCTCTCCCCCGCACGGGCCCGCTCTCGCTCTCGCTCTCCCCCGCACGGGCCCGCTCTCGCTCTCCCCCGCACGGGCCCGCTCTCGCTCTCCCCCGCACGGGCCCGCTCTCGCTCTCGCTCTCGCTCTCCCCCGCACGGGCCCGCTCTCGCTCTCGCTCTCCCCCGCACGGGCCCGCTCTCGCTCTCGCTCTCCCCCGCACGGGCCCGCTCTCGCTCTCGCTCTCCCCCGCACGGGCCCGCTCTCGCTCTCGCTCTCCCCCGCACGGGCCCGCTCTCGCTCTCGCTCTCCCCCGCACGGGCCCGCTCTCGCTCTCGCTCTCGCTCTCCCCCGCACGGGCCCGCTCTCGCTCTCCCCCGCACGGGCCCGCTCTCGCTCTCCCCCGCACGGGCCCGCTCTCGCTCTCCCCGCACGGGCCCGCTCTCGCTCTCGCTCTCCCCCGCACGGGCCCGCTCTCGCTCTCGCTCTCCCCCGCACGGGCCCGCTCTCGCTCTCGCTCTCCCCCGCACGGGCCCGCTCTCGCTCTCGCTCTCCCCCCGCACGGGCCCGCTCTCGCTCTCGCTGTCCCCCGCACGGGCCCGCTCTCGCTCTCGCTGTCCCCCGCACGGGCCCGCTCTCGCTCTCGCTCTCCCCCGCACGGGCCCGCTCTCGCTCTCGCTCTCCCCCGCACGGGCCCGCTCTCGCTCTCGCTCTCCCCCGCACGGGCCCGCTCTCGCTCTCGCTCTCCCCCGCACGGGCCCGCTCTCGCTCTCGCTCTCCCCCGCACGGGCCCGCTCTCGCTCTCGCTCTCCCCCGCACGGGCCCGCTCTCGCTCTCCCCCGCACGGGCCCGCTCTCGCTCTCCCCCGCACGGGCCCGCTCTCGCTCTCGCTCTCCCCCGCACGGGCCCGCTCTCGCTCTCGCTCTCCCCCGCACGGGCCCGCTCTCGCTCTCGCTGTCCCCCGCACGGGCCCGCTCTCGCTCTCGCTGTCCCCCGCACGGGCCCGCTCTCGCTCTCCCCCGCACGGGCCCGCTCTCGCTCTCGCTCTCCCCCGCACGGGCCCGCTCTCGCTCTCGCTCTCCCCCGCACGGGCCCGCTCTCGCTCTCGCTCTCCCCCGCACGGGCCCGCTCTCGCTCTCGCTCTCCCCCGCACGGGCCCGCTCTCGCTCTCGCTCTCCCCCGCACGGGCCCGCTCTCGCTCTCCCCCGCACGGGCCCGCTCTCGCTCTCGCTCTCCCCCGCACGGGCCCGCTCTCGCTCTCCCCCGCACGGGCCCGCTCTCGCTCTCGCTCTCCCCCGCACGGGCCCGCTCTCGCTCTCGCTCTCCCCCGCACGGGCCCGCTCTCGCTCTCGCTCTCCCCCGCACGGGCCCGCTCTCGCTCTCGCTCTCCCCCGCACGGGCCCGCTCTCGCTCTCGCTCTCGCTCTCCCCCGCACGGGCCCGCTCTCGCTCTCGCTCTCCCCCGCACGGGCCCGCTCTCGCTCTCGCTCTCCCCCGCACGGGCCCGCTCTCGCTCTCGCTCTCGCTCTCCCCCGCACGGGCCCGCTCTCGCTCTCCCCCGCACGGGCCCGCTCTCGCTCTCGCTCTCCCCCGCACGGGCCCGCTCTCGCTCTCGCTCTCCCCCGCACGGGCCCGCTCTCGCTCTCGCTCTCCCCCGCACGGGCCCGCTCTCGCTCTCCCCCGCACGGGCCCGCTCTCGCTCTCGCTCTCCCCCGCACGGGCCCGCTCTCGCTCTCGCTCTCCCCCGCACGGGCCCGCTCTCGCTCTCGCTCTCCCCCGCACGGGCCCGCTCTCGCTCTCGCTCTCCCCCGCACGGGCTCGCTCTCGCTCTCGCTCTCGCTCTCCCCCGCACGGGCTCGCTCTCGCTCTCGCTCTCGCTCTCCCCCGCACGGGCTCGCTCTCGCTCTCGCTCTCGCTCTCCCCCGCACGGGCTCGCTCTCGCTCTCGCTCTCGCTCTCCCCCGCACGGGCTCGCTCTCGCTCTCCCCCGCACGGGCCCGCTCTCGCTCTCGCTCTCCCCCGCACGGGCCCGCTCTCGCTCTCGCTCTCCCCCGCACGCTCCCGCTCTCGCTCTCCCCCGCACGGGCCCGCTCCCGCTCTCGCTCTCCCCCGCACGGGCCCGCTCCCGCTCTCGCTCTCCCCCGCACGGGCCCGCTCCCGCTCTCGCTCTCGCTCTCCCCCGCACGGGCCCGCTCCCGCTCTCGCTCTCCCCCGCACGGGCCCGCTCCCGCTCTCGCTCTCCCCCGCACGGGCCCGCTCCCGCTCTCGCTCTCCCCCGCACGGGCCCGCTCCCGCTCCCGCTCTCCCCTTAGCACGGGCTTGCTCCCGCTCTCCCCTTAGCACGGGCTCGCTCCCGCTCTCCCCTTAGCACGGGCTCGCTCCCGCTCTCCCCTTAGCACGGGCTCGCTCCCGCTCTCCCCTTAGCACGGGCTCGCTCCCGCTCTCCCCTTAGCACGGGCTCGCTCCCGCTCTCCCCTTAGCACGGGCTCGCTCCCGCTCTCCCCTTAGCACGGGCTCGCTCCCGCTCTCCCCTTAGCACGGGCTCGCTCCCGCTCTCCCCTTAGCACGGGCTCGCTCCCGCTCTCCCCTTAGCACGGGCTCGCTCCCGCTCTCCCCTTAGCACGGGCTCGCTCCCGCTCGCCGCCCGCCCGCACACTCGCTGCTCAGATGCTCACACACGCACTCCCTCTCTCTCACATAGACACAGGACAGATTCACTGGAATATTCTTTAATGGTGGTTACAACAGGACAAAGACACATGTCTTACAATCAGACACTGGGGGAAGTTGCATTCAGCAGCTTGCAGGATGTGAAAGCCAGGCCATGTGCAGCAGGTGATATCATTCCGACACCAGGCTCTGTGGGTGGGAGCAAGCGGCTTTGGGGGGGAAGGGGGAGTCCAGACCATTCTGACTGGCTCTGTCTGCAGTCCTTTTCATGCCACTGGCTCCACAGCCCCTTCCACTGCGTCCACTGCTCCCTCTCCGTCTGCGAAGTCGGTTTTCCAGCTCTCGCACTCGGGTTGCCCCTGGGAAGCACTTCACTTCACTTCAGAATGAGACGGGGTCAGTGTGGGGGGGTGCAGGGCCAGGTATTCTCAATAACCAGGACAGGCTGCAGAATTGTCTTCCCCTCGAGTGCAGCTGATGAAGGGGGGCAATCTCATCAAGGTGTTTAAAATGAGGAAGGTGCCCAGAGCGAGTGAGACAGTGCCCAACAGAGACGGGCGAAAGAGCATAGCGCAAGATAGAAAAACATACAGCACAACCAAAAGAGACAAAGCAGACTGACTGACAGAGACACGGACAGAGCGAGCGAGGGGGGAGGGGGCAGAGCAAGTGAGGGGCAGAGAGAGAGACAGACAGAGAGAGAGAGACAACGAGAGAGAGAGACAACGAGAGAGAGAGACAACGAGAGAGAGAGACAACGAGAGAGAGAGACAACGAGAGAGAGAGACAACGAGAGAGAGAGAGACGAGAGAGAGAGAGACGAGAGAGAGAGAGACAACGAGAGAGAGAGACAACGAGAGAGAGAGACAACGAGAGAGAGAGAGACGAGAGAGAGAGAGACAACGAGAGAGAGAGAGACAACGAGAGAGAGAGAGACAACGAGAGAGAGAGAGACAACGAGAGAGAGAGACAACGAGAGAGAGAGACAGAGAGAGAAAAAGAGAGAGAGACAGACAGAGAGAGAGACAGAGAGAGAGAGAGACAGAGAGAGAGGGGCCAAGCGAACGGGAGCAAAAGAGGCAGAGCGAGCAGGAACAAGAAGGAGAGATTGAGGCAGGGAGAGTGAAAGAGAGAGACAGACAGAGCGAGCGAGGGGGGAGGGGAGAGAGAGGGGCAGAGTGTGCGCGAAAGAGAGGGACAGAGAGAGGCAGAGAGGGTGAGAGAGAGGGGCAGAGCGAGCAGGAACGAGAGGGAGAGATTGAGGCAGGGAGAGTGAAAGAGAGAGACAGGCAGAGAGTGGAGTTCCATGTTCACAGTGGGGGTGGGTGGGGTTGGGAGACTCTCCTCCTCTGCAGGGCTGGGTGGGTGCCATGGTCACTCCTAAAGATAGGGATGGGAAGTCAAGTGAAGGGAACTCTCCAGGGTCACCAGGCAGTGGCTGTGTTCAGCGAGAGAGCAAAAGGCAGCAGCTAAAATCTGCCCATAGGCGAAGGCTCTCTCCCCGGGAGAGTGTGTTGGGGTCCCCAGCCCCGCAGTGGATGGTACGTCTTCCCCTCCGGCTGACCCCAGAACCATATGCTTGTGCGTTAAGGGAGCAGGGAGAGACGTCACACCCCACCAGGCAGGGCCACTCAGACATGATGTTCCACGACTCCTGGGTGCTGGCCCATCGAGTAGTACAGGAATGTGACACATCGTCATGAAGAACCTGCGGGCAAATTGAGGGGAGAAACGACGTCAGGAAAAGTAACCCTCCGTCCAGTCTCTGACTGAGAAACAGGACGCTGCCCCCAAACACTCCCAGGACAGGGACAGCACGGGGTTAGATACAGAGTAAATCTCCCTCTACACTGTCCCCATCAAACACTCCCAGGACAGGGAGAGCTTTGGCGAGCGTCATGAACCTACCTTCAGTCCGAGTAGATGTTCACATTGTCCTCTCCTTCGTCTTCGAGGTAAAGAGGGATGTGCAGCAGGGTCTTGGGGGTGTTCTCGAAGAGAGCCGCACGGTTCTGCTGCTGCCCCTTCTTCACCCAGTGCCCGTAGATACGGAAGGCACAGCCGTCGATCAGCCTGCGCACGGCCTTCACCGCGTAGGGCTCTTTGATCAGCGCCTCCCTGGTGACCAGCTTGACCCGCCGGTAGTTATCGTAGACTCGGATACAGACGCGGGCCGCCCAGACAGCGACCTGTGGACGAGATGGCACTGCCCCCTCCGACCCAACCGGGCCAGGGTGCGAGGGGGCAGGCAGTAGGGTGTAAGGCAGAGAACTGCATCAATACCTCGGCCCCCCCCCCCCCCCGCCCCCACCCCAGACATATCGTCTCCCCCGTGACCGCCCCAGACGCGCCCCCTTCCCCCAGACGCGCCCTCTCCCCCGTGACCGCCCCAGATGCGCCATCTCCCCCGTGCCCGCCGCAGACGCGCCCGCTCCCCCAGACGCGCCCGCTCCCCCGGGCCACACCTGCCCTGGATGCGCCCTGTCCTCCAGACATGCCGTCTTCCTCAGTACCCTCCCTACACCTACCCGGAATTTTCGAATGGGGCTGAAATGCCGAACTTCTGGCCTGTAGCTTTGGAAGAAGGGATGGCTGAGGGCCTCGTCAGCTGTGATTCGCTTACTGGGTTCCACAGTCAGCATCTTGGAGATCTGTCGGGGAGACACAGGTCGTTACCAGTAACCACATCATCACTGTCCCCATCAAACACTCCCAGGACAGGTACAGCACGGGGTTAGATACAGAGTAAAACTCCCTCTACACCGTCCCCATCAAACACTCCCAGGACAGGTACAGCACAGGGTAAGATACAGAGTAAAACTCCCTCTACACCGTCCCCATCAAACACTCCCAGGACAGGTACAGCACAGGGTAAGATACAGAGTAAAACTCCCTCTACACTGTCCCCATCAAACACTCCCAGGACAGGTACAGCACAGGGTAAGATACAGAGTAAAACTCCCTCTACACCGTCCCCATCAAACACTCCCAGGACAGGTACAGCACGGGGTTAGATACAGAGTAAATCTCATTCTACACTGTCCCTATCAAACACTCCCAGGACAGGTACAGCACGGGGTAAGATACAGAGTAAAACTCCCTCTACACCGTCCCCATCAAACACTCCCAGGACAGGTACAGCACGGGGTTAGATACAGAGTAAAGCTCCCTCTACACAGTCCCCATCGAACACTCCCAGGACAGGTACAGCACGGTGTTAGATACAGAGTAAATCTCCCTCTACACTGTCCCCATCAAACACTCCCAGGACAGGTACAGCACGGGGTTAGATACAGAGTAAAGCTCCCTCTACACTGTCCCCATCAAACACTCCCAGGACAGGTACAGCACGAGGTTAGATACAGAGTAAATCTCCCTCTACACTGTCCCCATCAAACACTCCCAGGACAGGTACAGCATGGGGTTAGATACAGAGTAAATCTCCCTCTGCACTGTCCCCATCAAACACTCTCAGGACAGGTACAGCACGGGGGTTTGGTGAGATCGGTACACCCTCCCGTCAGCCCCTGGTAAACCCACCAGGTCCTTCACTGTGTCTGATCGGTCCTCCCATTCGTTTGAGGTCATCTGGTAGTTCCCATCCATGATCATGCGTAGCATCACCATCTGCTTGCGGTGCCAGAATGGGGGCGAACCAGCCAGGAGCGTGTACATGACAACGCCAGCGGACCAGCTGGGGGAGGGAGAGAGAGAGAGAGAGACAGTGAGAGAGGGGGAGAGAGCAGGACAGTCAGAGAAACTCTCTCCAGGCCGTTTCCCTGAGGGGCCGTCTGTCGCAGAGGGACGCCTGTGGAGCAGCGGGGAGTTTTGGGGGGGGGGGGGGGCGGTGTCACATCACAGATTTGCGGCACAGGACAGTGACTCGAGAAGCCTTCCTGCCGGCTGCGGGCTCCTGCGGTGGATCAACAGAATTATTGGGGTGAGTCTTGCACCCACTCTGGAGGTAATGTCAGAACGGCTGAGGCCGGCCATTTCGCACCTCCCCACACGTCCAGGGCCAAGGCTGGAACCCACTGGGACAGAAAGTAGCAGCTTCGAACCCCACGTTCCAAAGTCCCAATAATCCGGGCCCACGTACTGAGGGAGAGCCGCACTGTCGGAGGGGCAGTGCTGAGGGAGAGCCGCACTGTCGGAGGGTCTGTACTGAGGGAGCGCCGCACTGTCGGAGGGTCAGTACTGAGGGAGCGCCGCACTGTCGGAGGGTCAGTGCTGAGGGAGCGCCGCACTGTCGGAGGGTCAGTGCTGAGGGAGCGCCGCACTGTCGGAGGGTCAGTGCTGAGGGAGCGCCGCACTGTCGGAGGGTCAGTGCTGAGGGAGCGCCGCACTGTCGGAGGGTCAGTGCTGAGGGAGCGCCGCACTGTCGGAGGGTCAGTGCTGAGGGAGCGCCGCACTGTCGGAGGGTCAGTACTGAGGGAGAGCCGCACTGTCGGAGGGTCAGTACTGAGGGAGAGCCGCACTGTCGGAGGGTCAGTACAGAGGGAGAGCCGCACTGTCGGAGGGTCAGTGCTGAGGGAGCGCTGCACTGTCGGAGGGTCAGTGCTGAGGGAGCGCCGCACTGTCGGAGGGTCAGTACAGAGGGAGAGCCGCACTGTCGGAGGGTCAGTGCTGAGGGAGAGCCGCACTGTCGGAGGGTCAGTGCTGAGGGAGCGCTGCACTGTCGGAGGGTCAGTACAGAGGGAGAGCCGCACTGTCGGAGGGTCAGTGCTGAGGGAGAGCCGCACTGTCGGAGGGTCAGTGCTGAGGGAGCGCCGCACTGTCGGAGGGTCAGTACTGAGGGAGCGCCGCACTGTCGGAGGGTCAGTACTGAGGGAGCGCCGCACTGTCGGAGGGTCAGTGCTGAGGGAGCGCCGCACTGTCGGAGGGTCAGTGCTGAGGGAGCGCCGCACTGTCGGAGGGTCAGTGCTGAGGGAGAGCCGCACTGTCGCAGGGTCAGTACTGAGGGAGAGCCGCACTGTCGGAGGGTCAGTGCTGGGGGGGAGCCGCACTGTCGGAGGGTCAGTGCTGAGGGAGCGCCGCACTGTCGGAAGGTCAGTGCTGAGGGAGCGCCGCACTGTTGGAGGGTCAGTGCTGAGGGAGCGCCGCACTGTCGGAGTGTCAGTGCTGAGGGAGCGCCGCACTGTCGGAGGGTCAGTACTGAGGGAGAGCCGCACTGTCGGAGGGTCAGTACAGAGGGAGAGCCGCACTGTCGGAGGGTCAGTACAGAGGGAGAGCCGCACTGTCGGAGGGTCAGTGCTGAGGGAGAGCCGCACTGTCGGAGGGTCAGTACAGAGGGAGAGCCGCACTGTCGGAGGGTCAGTGCTGAGGGAGCGCTGCACTGTCGGAGGGTCAGTGCTGAGGGAGCGCCGCACTGTCGGAGGGTCAGTACAGAGGGAGAGCCGCACTGTCGGAGGGTCAGTGCTGAGGGAGAGCCGCACTGTCGGAGGGTCAGTGCTGAGGGAGCGCCGCACTGTCGGAGGGTCAGTACAGAGGGAGAGCCGCACTGTCGGAGGGTCAGTGCTGAGGGAGAGCCGCACTGTCGGAGGGTCAGTGCTGAGGGAGCGCCGCACTGTCGGAGGGTCAGTACTGAGGGAGAGCCGCACTGTCGGAGGGTCAATGCTGAGGGAGTGCCGCACTGTCGGAGGGTCAGTGCTGAGGGAGAGCCGCACTGTCGGAGGGTCAGTGCTGAGGGAGAGTCGCACTGTCGGAGGGTCAGTACTGAGGGAGTGCCGCACTGTCGGAGGGTCAGTGCTGAGGGAGAGCCGCACTGTCGGAGGGTCAGTGCTGAGGGAGAGCCGCACTGTCGGAGGGTCAGTGCTGAGGGAGAGCCGCACTGTCGGAGGGTCAGTACTGAGGGAACACCGCAGTGTCGGAAGGTCAGTGCTGAGGGAGAGCCGCACTGTCGGAGGGTCAGTGCTGAGGGTGCACCACACTGTCGGAGGGTCAGCGCTGAGGGAGAGCCGCACTGTCGGAGGGTCAGCGCTGAGGGATCGCCGCACTGTTGGAGGGTCAGTGCTGAGGGATCGCCGCACTGTCAGAGGGTCAGTACTGAGGGAGCGCCGCACTGATAAATGAGGGAGGTCATCATTTCTCACCTTCCAATCGTGTTGTTTGGGATCGTTTATGTTTCCCTGAGGGAGTAACATGTGTTTAACAATTCTGCACGCTCGGGGGAGGGGAGGGGTGGGGGTTACGGAGGGGTACGGGTCACGGAGGGCTGCGGGGCTCGAGCCCATAATCTTCTGACTCGGCACGCTACCCAGGGCGATGCAACTGGCACAGGAAGATCCCACAGACAGGACTGGAAGAGGAGCCGGGGGAGGACACTCATCTGGAGTCGCCGTACAGTCAGCTGCAATGGAAATTGAAACTCTCCCCCTGCTTCGAGCCACAGGAGGAAGAGGAGGCCATTCAGCCCCTCCACAGTCTGCTCCGCCATTCAACGAGGTCACGGCTGATCTGCGGCCTAACTCGACTGACCCACCTTCCACCTGTATCCCTCAATCCCTTTGCTTAACAAAAACCCACCAATCTCAGATATAAAAGTCAATACTCCATCAACTGCTGTTCACCAAAGAGAGTTCCAAACGTCTGCCCCTCTGTGTGTGAAGAGGTGGTTCATAATTTCAGCCCCTCAAACCTATCCCGCCCCCCAGAACCAGCCTGTGGCTGTACCCCCCCTCCCGAACCAGCCCGTGGCTGATCCCCCCGCCCCCACCTCGAACGAGCCTGTGGCTGTTCCCCCCACCCCCGAACGTGCCTATGGCTGGCCTGAGACCTAACCCCATCTACACGCCTTCGCCCCATATCCCTGAATACTTTTGGTTAAGATAAAGTTCACGGATTTCAAATGAACAGGTGACCCAGCATCGATGGCCGGTTGCAGAGGGGAGTTCCAAACCTCTACCACTCGGCCTGTGAAGGAGCGTTTCCCAATTTCACTCCTGAAATTCTGGCTCTAAATTCGGACGCTGCTCCCTAGTCCTAGACTCCCCCGAACCAGCAGAGACCGTCTCTCTCTCTCTCTCCCTCACCACTCGATCAGTTCCCCGTAATATCTCGAAAACCTGGATCCAATCACCCCCCTAAATTCCAGGGAACACACCCCTGGTTTGTGTTTAATCTCCTCGTAATTGAACGCTGGGTGCGCAGGTATCGTTCTGGTAAACCAGCGCTGCACTCCCTCCACGCTCAGTACATCCTCCCTGAGGGCTGCTGTCTGGAACTGCTCCCGGTAACTCCTGGTGTAGACCACCCGGGGCTTTGGAGAGCGGAAGCAAGTCTCCTACCCCCCCTCGTATTCTCGTCCTTAATAACCGACAATGTCTTCCACCAACCCCCCCCCTCCCCGGACAGCTACTCACATGTCTACCTCCCTGCCGTAGCCTGGGTGCGTCTCGTCCATGGAGCAGGTGAGTAACTCCGGAGCCAAGTAGCCAGGGGTCCCACAGAGGTCTGAAGGGGGGGGGCGGAGTGGGTGGGGGCAGAGGTTGAAGGGGAGGCAGAGGGTTAAGGAACGGAAAGCAAGTGCAACGAGATGGTTAGTGCGCAGACAATTTTAAAAATCACCAGCTACCCCATCGCCCTCTGGGCCAGCTTAACCTGACTTCTCAAGGCCCCGTTCACTCGCCCCACTGGGTGGTACCCCCGTACCCCAGTTCATGTACACACACCCTCCTCCACAACCCCCCCACAACCACCCCGGGAATGGCTTTTCCTCCCTCAAAGGGAGCCACAGGGATTGCATGAGTGCAATGGGCTGAATGGCCCCTTTCTGTCTTCCAACATTCTATAATATTTTACTCCCGTATTCAGACCACCCATTTCCATTCCACCACACCCCAGTAACATCGCCTGAGTCCGCCCCGGTGTCAGCTCATCGGCTGCTGAAGCCTTCGCCTTCGATCCCCCTCCGGATTCGACTATTCCGACACTCTCCCGGCTGCTCTCACTCACTCGATCCTCCGTAAAGTTCAGCTCGTCCAATACTCTGCTCCCCTCCGGGTCCAAACTCACACAGTCCCATTCACCCATCACCCCCTCTGCTCTCTGACCCACACTGACTCTCGTTTTCAAATCCCTCCATGGCCCTCGCACTCTCCCTATCTGTGTAACCTCCTCCAGCCCCTACAACCCTCCCTGTCTCTGTAACCTCCTCCAGCCCCTACACCCCTCCCTATCTCTGTAACCTCCTCCAGCACCTACACCTCTCCCTATCTCTGTAACCTCCTCCAGCCCCTACACCCTCCCTATCTCTGTAACCTCCTCCAGCCCCTACACCCCTCCCTATCTCTGTAACCCCCTCCAGCCCCTACACCCCTCCCTATCTCTGTAACCTCCTCCAGCCCCTACACCCTCCCTATCTCTGTAACATCCTCTGGACCCTACACCCCCTCCCTATCTCTGTAACATCCTCCAGACCCTACACCCCTCCCTGTCTCTGTAGCCTCCTCCAGACCCTACACCCCTCCCTATCTCTGCAACCTCCTCCAGTCCCTACACCCCTCCCTATCTCTGTAACCTCCTCCAGACCCTACACCCCTCCCTATCTCTGTAACCTCCTCCAGTCCCTACACCCCTCCCTATCTCTGTAACCTCCTCCAGCCCCTACAACCCTCCCTGTCTCTGTAACCTCCTCCAGCCCCTACACCCCTCCCTATCTCTGTAACCTCCTCCAGCACCTACACCTCTCCCTATCTCTGTAACCTCCTCCAGCCCCTACACCCTCCCTATCTCTGTAACCTCCTCCAGCCCCTACACCCCCTCCCTATCTCTGTAACATCCTCCAGACCCTACACCCCTCCCTCTCTCTGTAACCTCCTCCAGACCCTACACCCCTCCCACTCTCTGGAACCTCCTCCAGCCCCTCCACCCCTCCCTATCTCCGTAACCTCCTCCAGCCCCTACAACCCTCCCTATCTCTGTAATCTCCTCCAGACCCTACACCCCTCCCTATCTCTGTAACCTCCTCCAGTCCCTACACCCCTCCCTATCTCTGTAACCTCCTCCAGCACCTACACCTCTCCCTATCTCTGTAACCTCCTCCAGCCCCTACACCCCTCCCTATCTCTGTAACCTCCTCCAGCCCCTACACCCCTCCCTATCTCTGTAACCTCCTCCAGCCCCTACACCCCTCCCTATCGCTGTAACCTCCTCTAGCCCCTACACCCCTCCCTATCTCTGTAACCTCCTCCAGCCCCTACACCCTCCCTATCTATGTAACCACATCCGGCCCCTACACCCCTCCCTATCTCTGTAACCTCCTACAACCCTCCCTGTCTCTGTAACCTCCTCCAGCCCCTACACCCCTCCCTATCTCTGTAACCTCCTCCAGCACCTACACCTCTCCCTATCTCTGTAACCTCCTCCAGCCCCTACACCCTCCCTATCTCTGTACCCTCCTCCAGCCCCTACACCCCCTCCCTATCGCTGTAACATCCTCCAGACCCTACACCCCTCCCTCTCTCTGTAACCTCCTCCAGACCCTACACCCCTCCCACTCTCTGGAACCTCCTCCAGCCCCTCCACCCCTCCCTATCTCTGTAACCTCCTCCAGCCCCTACAACCCTCCCTATCTCTGTAATCTCCTCCAGACCCTACACACCTCCCTATCTCTGTAACCTCCTCCAGTCCCTACACCCCTCCCTATCTCTGTAACCTCCTCCAGCACCTACACCTCTCCCTATCTCTGTAACCTCCTCCAGCCCCTACACCCCTCCCTATCTCTGTAACCTCCTCCAGCCCCTACACCCCTCCCTATCTCTGTAACCTCCTCCAGCCCCTACACCCCTCCCTATCTCTGTAACCTCCTCTAGCCCCTACACCCCTCCCTATCTCTGTAACCTCCTCCAGCCCCTACACCCTCCCTATCTCTGTAACCACATCCGGCCCCTACACCCCTCCCTATCTCTGTAACCACCTCCGGCCCCTACACCCCTCCCTATCTCTGTAACCTCCTCCAGCCCCTACACCCCTCCCTATCTCTGTAACCTCCTCCAGCCCCTACACCCCTCCCTATCTCTGTAACCTCCTCCAGCCCCTACACCCCTCCCTATCTCTGTAACCCCCCTCCAGCCCCTACACCCCTCCCTATCTCTGTAACCTCCTCCAGCCCCTACACCCTCCCTATCTCTGTAACATCCTCTGGACCCTACACCCCCTCCCTATCTCTGTAACATCCTCCAGACCCTACACCCCTCCCTGTCTCTGTAGCCTCCTCCAGACCCTACACCCCTCCCTATCTCTGTAACCTCCTCCAGTCCCTACACCCCTCCCTATCTCTGTAACCTCCTCCAGACCCTACACCCCTCCCTATCTCTGTAACCTCCTCCAGTCCCTACACCCCTCCCTATCTCTGTAACCTCCTCCAGCCCCTACACCCCTCCCTATCTCTGTAACCTCCTCCAGTCCCTACACCCCTCCCTATCTCTGTAACCTCCTCCAGCCCCTACACCCCTCCCTATCTCTGTAACCTCCTCCAGCCCCTACAACCCTCCCTATCTCTGTAACCTTCTCGAACCCCTACACCCCTCCCTATCTCTGTAAACTCCTCCAACACCCTACAACCCTCCCTATCTCTGTAACCTCCTCCAGCCGCTACACCCCGTCCTATCTCTGTAACCTCCTCCAGCCGCTACACCCCGTCCTATCTCCGTAACCTCCTCTAGCCCCTACACCCCTCCCTATCTCTGTAACCTCCTCCAGCCCCAACACCCTCCCTATCTCTGTAACCACCTCCAGACCCTACACCCCTCCCTATCTCTGTAACATCCTCCACACCCTACACCCCCTCCCTCTCTCTGTAACCTCCTCCAGACCCTACACCCCTCCCTATCTCTGTAACCTCCTCCAGCCCCTACAACACTCCCTATCTCTGTAATCTCCTCCAGACCCTACACCCCTCCCTATCTCTGTAACCTCCTCCATTCCCTACACCCCTCCCTATCTCTGTAACCTCCTCCAGCACCTACACCTCTCCCTATCTCTGTAACCTCCTCCAGCCCCTACACCCCTCCCTATCTCTGTAACCTCCTCCAGCCCCTACACCCCTCCCTATCTCTGTAACCTCCTCCAGCCCCTACACCCCTCCCTATCGCTGTAACCTCCTCTAGCCCCTACACCCCTCCCTATCTCTGTAACCTCCTCCAGCCCCTACACCCTCCCTATCTCTGTAACCACATCCGGCCTCTACACCCCTCCCTATCTCTGTAACCTCCTCCAGCCCCTACAACCCTCCCTGTCTCTGTAACCTCCTCCAGCCCCTACACCCTCCCTATCTCTGTAACCTCCTCCAGCCCCTACACCCCCTCCCTATCTCTGTAACATCCTCCAGACCCTACACCCCTCCCTCTCTCTGTAACCTCCTCCAGACCCTACACCCCTCCCACTCTCTGGAACCTCCTCCAGCCCCCCCACCCTTCCCTATCTCTGTAACCTCCTCCAGCCCCTACAACCCTCCCTATCTCTGTAATCTCCTCCAGACCCTACACCCCTCCCTATCTCTGTAACCTCCTCCAGTCCCTACACCCCTCCCTATCTCTGTAACCTCCTCCAGCACCTACACCTCTCCCTATCTCTGTAACCTCCTCCAGCCCCTACACCCCTCCCTATCTCTGTAACCTCCTCCAGCCCCTACACCCCTCCCTATCTCTGTAACCTCCTCCAGCCCCTACACCCCTCCCTATCGCTGTAACCTCCTCTAGCCCCTACACCCCTCCCTATCTCTGTAACCTCCTCCAGCCCCTAAACCCTCCCTATCTCTGTAACCACATCCGGCCCCTACACCCCTCCCTATCTCTGTAACCACCTCCGGCCCCTACACCCCTCCCTATCTCTGTAACCTCCTCCAGCCCCTACACCCGTCCCTATCTCTGTAACCTGCTCCAGCCCCTACACCCCTCCCTATCTCTGTAACCTCCTCCAGCCCCTACACCCCTCCCTATCTCTGTAACCCCCTCCAGCCCCTACACCCCTCCCTATCTCTGTAACCTCCTCCAGCCCCTACACCCTCCCTATCTCTGTAACATCCTCTGGACCCTACACCCCCTCCCTATCTCTGTAACATCCTCCAGACCCTACACCCCTCCCTGTCTCTGTAGCCTCCTCCAGACCCTAAACCCCTCCCTATCTCTGCAACCTCCTCCAGTCCCTACACCCCTCCCTATCTCTGTAACCTCCGCCAGACCCTACACCCCTCCCTATCTCTGTAACCTCCTCCAGCCCCTACAACCCTCCCTGTCTCTGTAACATCCTCCAGCCCCTACACCCCTCCCTATCTCTGTAACCTCCTCCAGCACCTACACCTCTCCCTATCTCTGTAACCTCCTCCAGCCCCTACACCCTCCCTATCTCTGTAACCTCCTCCAGACCCTACACCCCCTCCCTATCTCTGTAACATCCTCCAGACCCTACACCCCTCCCTCTCTCTGTAACCTCCTCCAGACCCTACACCCCTCCCACTCTCTGGAACCTCCTCCAGCCCCTCCACCCCTCCCTATCTCTGTAACCTCCTCCAGCCCCTACAACCCTCCCTATCTCTGTAATCTCCTCCAGACCCTACACCCCTCCCTATCTCTGTAACCTCCTCCAGTCCCTACACCCCTCCCTATCTCTGTAACCTCCTCCAGCCCCTACACCCCTCCCTATCGCTGTAACCTCCTCTAGCCCCTACACCCCTCCCTATCTCTGTAACCTCCTCCAGCCCCTACACCCTCCCTATCTCTGTAACCACATCCGGCCCCTACACCCCTCCCTATCTCTGTAACCTCCTCCAGCCCCTACAACCCTCCCTGTCTCTGTAACCTCCTCCAGCCCCTACACCCCTCCCTATCTCTGTAACCTCCTCCAGCACCTACACCTCTCCCTATCTCTGTAACCTCCTCCAGCCCCTACACCCTCCCTATCTCTGTACCCTCCTCCAGCCCCTACACCCCCTCCCTATCGCTGTAACATCCTCCAGACCCTACACCCCTCCCTCTCTCTGTAACCTCCTCCAGACCCTACACCCATCCCACTCTCTGGAACCTCCTCCAGCCCCTCCACCCCTCCCTATCTCTGTAACCTCCTCCAGCCCCTACAACCCTCCCTATCTCTGTAATCTCCTCCAGACCCTACACACCTCCCTATCTCTGTAACCTCCTCCAGTCCCTACACCCCTCCCTATCTCTGTAACCTCCTCCAGCACCTACACCTCTCCCTATCTCTGTAACCTCCTCCAGCCCCTACACCCCTCCCTATCTCTGTAACCTCCTCCAGCCCCTACACCCCTCCCTATCTCTGTAACCTCCTCCAGCCCCTACATCCCTCCCTATCGCTGTAACCTCCTCTAGCCCCTACACCCCTCCCTATCTCTGTAACCTCCTCCAGCCCCTACTCCCTCCCTATCTCTGTAACCACATCCGGCCCCTACACCCCTCCCTATCTCTGTAACCACCTCCAGTCCCTACACCCCTCCCTATCTCTGTAACCCCCTCCACACCCTACACCCCTCCCTATCTCTGTAACCTCCTCCAGTCCCTACACCCCTCCCTATCTCTGTAACCTCCTCCAGCCCCTACACCCCTCCCTATCTCTGTAACCTCCTCCAGTCCCTACACCCCTCCCTATCTCTGTAACCTCCTCCAGCCCCTACACCCCTCCCTATCTCTGTAACCTCCTCCAGCCCCTACAACCCTCCCTATCTCTGTAACCTTCTCGAACCCCTACACCCCTCCCTATCTCTGTAAACTCCTCCAACACCCTACAACCCTCCCTATCTCTGTAACCTCCTCCAGCCGCTACACCCCTCTCTATCTCTGTAACCTCCTCCAGCCCCTACACCCTCCCTATCTCTGTAACCACCTCCAGACCCTACACCCCTCCCTATCTCTGTAACATCCTCCAGACCCTACACCGCCTCCCTATCTCTGTAACCTCCTCCAGCCCCCACACCCCTCCCTATCTCTGTAACCTCCTCCAGCCCCTAGTGGGTTTGGATTAGGGGGATGCCCCTGAGCTTCGGAATTCCCTCCCTAAACCTCTGCAGCTCTCTCCCTCTGTCTTCCTTTGGGATGCTCCCAAAAATCTTCTTATTTAAACAGATTATCGTCTGTGCTTCATACATTACCAGAACTGTGCACGGTGCTCCGAGTGTGGTCTAACCGAGGGATACGGAGACCGGAACTGTGCACGGTGCTCCGAGTGTGGTCTAAACGAGGGATACGGAGACCGGGACTGTGCACGGTGCTCCGAGTGTAGTCCAACCGAGAGGTACAGAGACCGGAACTGTGCACGGTGCTCCGAGTGTGGTCTAACCGAGGGATACGGAGACCAGAACTGTGCACGGTGCTCCGAGTGTGGTCTAACGAAGGGATACGGAGACCGGGACTGTGCACGGTGCTCCGAGTGTGGTCTAACCGAGGGATACGGAGACCGGGATTGTGCACGGTGCTCCGAGTGTGGTCTAACCGAGGGATACGAAGACCGGGACTGTGCACCGTGCTCAGAGTGTGGTCTAACCGAGGGATACGGAGACCGGGACTGTGCACCGTGCTCAGGGTGTGGTCTAACCGAGGGATACGGAGACCAGAACTGTGCACGGTGCTCTGAGTGTGGTCTAACCGAGGGATTCGGAGACCGGGACTGTGCACGGTGCTCCGAGTGTGGTCTAACCGAGGGATACGAAGACCAGAACTGTGCACGGTGCTCCGAGTGTGGTCTAAACGAGGGATACGGAGATCAGAACTGTGAAGGGTGCTCCGAGCGTAGTCTAACCGAGAGGTACGGAGACCGGGACTATGCATGGTGCTCCGAGTGTGGTCTAACCGAGGGATACGGAGACCAGAACTGTGCACAGTGCTCCGAGTGTGGTCTAACCGAGGGATACAGAGACCGGGACTGTGCACAGTGCTCCGAGTGTGGTCTCACCGAGGGATATGGAGACCGGGACTGTGCACGGTGCTCCGAGTGTGGTCTAATTGAGGGATACGGAGATCAGAACTGTGCACGGTGCTCCGAGTGTGGTCTAACCGAGGGATACGGAGACCGGGACTGTGCACGGTGCTCCGAGTGTGGTCTAACCGAGGGATACGGAGACCAGAACTGTGCACGGTGCTCCGAGTGTGGTCTAACCGAGGGATACGGAGACCGGGACTGTGCACAGTACTCCGAGTGTGGTCTCACCGAGGGATACGGAGACCGGGACTGTGCACAGTGCTCCGAGTGTGGTCTCACCGAGGGATACGGAGACCGGGACTGTGCACGGTGCTCCGAGTGCGGTCTAACAGAGGGATACGGAGACCGGGATTATGCACGTTGCTCCGAGTGAAGTCTAACCGAGAGGTACGGAGACCGGAACTGTGCACGGTGCTCCGAGTGTGGTCTAACCGAGGGATACGGAGACCAGAACTGTGCACGGTGCTCCGAGTGTGGTCTAACCGAGGGATACGGAGACCAGAACTGTATACGGTGCTCCGAGTGTGGTCTAACCGAGGGTTACGGAGACCAGAACTGTGCACGGTGCTCCGAGTGTGGTCTAACCGAGGGTTACGGAGACCAGAACTGTGCACGGTGCTCCGAGTGCGGTCTAACCGAGGGATACGGAGACCGGGACTGTGCACCGTGCTCAGAGTGTGGTCTAACCGAGGGATACAGAGACCAGAACTGTGCACGGTGCTCCGAGTGTGGTCTAACCGAGGGATACGGAGACCGGGACTGTGCACGGTGCTCCGAGCGTAGTCTAACCGTTGGATACGGAGAACAGAACTGTGCACGGTGCTCCGAGTGTGGTCTAACCGAGGGATACGGAGACCGGGACTGAGCACGGTGCTCCGAGTGTGGTGTAACCGAGGGATACGGAGACCGGGACTGTGCACGGTGCTCCGAGTGTAGTCTAACCGAGAGGTACGGAGACCGGGACTGTGCACGGTGCTCCGAGTGTGGTCTAACCGAGGGATACGGAGACCGGGACTGTGCACGGTGCTCCAAGTGTGCTCTCACCGAGGGATACGGAGACCGGGACTGTGCACGGTGCTCCGAGTGTGGTCTAACCGAGGGATACGGAGACCAGAACTGTGCACGGTGCTCCGAGTGTGGTCTAACCGAGGGATACGGAGACCAGAACTGTGCACGGTGCTCCGAGTGTGGTCTAACCGAGGGATACGGAGACCGGGACTGTGCACAGTGCTCCGAGTGTGGTCTCACCGAGGGATACGGAGACCGGGACTGTGCACGGTGCTCCGAGTGTGGTCTAACTGACGGATACGGAGATCAGAACTGTGCACGGTGCTCCGAGTGTGGTCTAACCGAGGGATACGGAGACCGGGACTGTGCACGGTGCTCCGAGTGTGGTCTAACCGAGGGATACGGAGACCAGAACTGTGCACGGTGCTCCGAGTGTGGTCTAACCGAGGGATACGGAGACCGGGACTGTGCACAGTGCTCCGAGTGTGGTCTCACCGAGGGATACGGAGACCGGGACTGTGCACGGTGCTCTGAGTGCGGTCTAACCGAGGGATACGGAGACCGGGACTATGCACGTTGCTCCGAGTGAAGTCTAACCGAGAGGTACGGAGACCGGAACTGTGCACGGTGCTCCGAGTGTGGTCTAACCGAGGGATACGGAGACCAGAACTGTGCACGGTGCTCCGAGTGTGGTCTAACCGAGGGTTACGGAGACCAGAACTGTGCACGGTGCTCCGAGTGTGGTCTAACCGAAGGTTACGGAGACCAGAACTGTGCACGGTGCTCCGAGTGCGGTCTATCCGAGGGATACGGAGACCGGGACTGTGCACCGTGCTCCGAGTGTGGTCTAACCGAGGGATACGGAGACCAGAACTGTGCACGGTGCTCCGAGTGTGGTCTAACCGTTGGATACGGAGAACAGAACTGTGCACGGTGCTCCGAGTGTGGTCTAACCGAGGGATACGGAGACCGGGACTGTGCACGGTGCTCCGAGTGTGGTCTAACCGAGGGATAAGGAGACCGGGACTGTGCACGGTGCTCCGAGTGTAGTCTAACCGAGAGGTACGGAGACCGGGACTGTGCACGGTGCTCCGAGTGTGGTCTAACCGAGGGATACGGAGACCAGAACTGTGCACGGTGCTCCGAGTGTGGTCTAACCGAGGGATCCGGAGACCGGGACTGTGCACGGTGCTCCAAGTGTGCTCTCACCGAGGGATACGGAGACCGGGACTGTGCACGGTGCTTCGAGTGTGGTCTAACCGAGGGATACGGAGACCGGGACTGTGCACGGTGCTCCGAGTGTGGTCTAACCGAGGGATACGGAGACCGGAACTGTGCACGGTGCTCCGAGTGTGGTCTAACCGAGGGATACGGAAACCGGGACCGTGCACCGTGCTCAGAGTGTGGTCTAACCGAGGGATACGGAGACCAGAACTGTGCACGGTGCTCAGAGTGTGGTCTAACCCAGGGGTACGGAGACCAGAACTGTGCACGGTGCTCCGAGTGTGGTCTAACCGAGGGATACAGAGACCAGAACTGTGCACGGTGCTCCGAGTGTGGTCTAAACGAGGGATACGGAGACCGGGACTGTGTACGGTGCTCCGAGCGTAGTCTAACCGAGAGGTACGGAGACCGGGACTGTGCACGGTGCTCCGAGTGTGGTCTAACCGATGGATACGGAGACCAGAACTGTGCACGCTGCTCCGAGTGTGGTCTAACCAAGGGATACGGAGACCGGGACTGTGCACGGTGCTCCGAGTGTGGTCTAACCGAGGGGTACGGAGACCAGAACTGCGCACGGTGCTCCGAGTGTGGTCTAACCGAGGGATACGGAGACCGGGACTGTGTACGGTGCTCTGAGTGTGGTCTAACCGAGGGATACGGAGACCAGAACTGTGCACGGTGCTCCGAGTGTGGTCTAAACGAGGAATACGGAGACCGGGACTGTGTACGGTGCTCCGAGCGAAGTCTAACCGAGAGGTACGGAGACCGGGACTGTGCACGGTGCTCCGAGTGTGGTCTAACCGATGGATACGGAGACCAGAACTGTGCACGCTGCTCCGAGTGTGGTCTAACCAAGGGATACGGAGACCGGGACTGTGCACGGTGCTCCGAGTGTGGTCTAACCGAGGGATACGGAGAGCAGAACTGTGCACGGTGCTCTGAGTGTGGTCTAACCGAGGGTTACGGAGACCAGAACTGTGCACGGTGCTCCGAGTGTGGTCTAACCGAGGGATACGGAGACCGGGACTGTGCACGGTGCTCCGAGTGTGGTGCAACCGAGGGATACGGAGACCGGAACTGTGCACGGTGCTCCGAGTGTGGTCTAACCGAGGGATACGGAGACCGGGACTGTGCACGGTGCTCAGAGTGTAGTCTAACCGAGAGGTACGGAGACCGGAACTGTGCACGGTGCTCCGAGTGTGGTCTAACCGAGGGATACGGAGACCGGAACTGTGCACGGTGCTCCGAGTGTGGTCTAAACGAGGGATATGGAGACCGGGACTGTGCACGGTGCTCCGAGTGTAGTCCAACCGAGAGGTACAGAGACCGGAACTGTGCACGGTGCTCCGAGTGTGGTCTAACCGCGGGATACGGAGACCAGAACTGTGCACGGTGCTCCGAGTGTGGTCTAACGAAGGGATACGGAGACCGGGACTGTGCACGGTGCTCCGAGTGTGGTCTAACCGAGGGATACGGAGACCGGGATTGTGCACGGTGCTCCGAGTGTGGTCTAACCGAGGGATACGGAGACCGGGACTGTGCACCGTGCTCAGAGTGTGGTCTAACCGAGGGATACGGAGACCAGAACTGTGCACGCTGCTCCGAGTGTGGTCTAACCGAGGGATACGGAGACCGAGACTGTGCACGGTGCTCTGAGTGTGGTCTAACCGAGGGATACGGAGACCAGAACTGTGCACGGTGCTCCGAGTGTGGTCTAAACGAGGGATACGGAGACCGGGACTGTGTACGGTGCTCCGAGTGTAGTCTAACCGAGAGGTACGGAGACCGGGACTGTGCACGGTGCTCCGAGTGTGGTCTAACCGATGGATACGGAGACCAGAACTGTGCACGCTGCTCCGAGTGTGGTCTAACCGAGGGATACGGAGACCGGGACTGTGCACGGTGCTCCGAGTGTGGTCTAACCGAGGGATACGGAGACCAGAACTGTGCACGGTGCTCCAAGTGAGGTCTAAGCGAGAGTTACGGAGACCAGAACTGTGCACGGTGCTCCGAGTGTGGTCTAACCGAGGGATACGGAGACCGGGACTGTGCACGGTGCTCCGAGTGTGGTCTAACCGAGGGATACGGAGACCGGGACTGTGCGCAGTGCTCCGAGTGTGGTCTAACAGAGAGATACGGAGACCGGGACTGTGCACGGTGCTCCGAGTGTGGTCTCACCGAGGGATACGGAGACCGGAACTGTGCACGGTGCTCCGAGTGTGGTCTAACCGAGGGATACGGAGACCGGGACTGTGCACGGTGCTCCGAGTGTAGTCTAACCGAGAGGTACGGAGACCGGGACTGTGCACGGTGCTCCGAGTGTGGTCCAACCGAGGGATACGGAGACCGGAACTGTGCACGGTGCTCCGAGCATGGTCTAACCGAGGGATACGGAGACCAGAACTGTGCACGGTGCTCCGAGTGTGGTCTAACCGAGGGATACGGAGACTTGAACTGCGCACGGTGCTCCGAGTGTGGTCTAACCGAGGGGTACGGAGACCAGAACTGTGCACGGTGCTCCGAGTGTGGTCTAACCGAGGGATACGGAGACCGGGACTGTGCACCGTGCTCAGAGTGTGGTCTAACCGAGGGATACGGAGACCAGAACTGTGCACGGTGCTCCGAGTGTGGTCTAAACGAGGGATACGGAGACCGGGACTGTGCACGGTGCTCCGAGTGTAGTCTAACCGAGAGGTACGGAGACCGGAACTGTGCACGGTGCTCCGAGTGTGGTCTAACCGAGGGATACGGAGACCAGAACTGTGCACGGTGCTCCGAGTGTGGTCTAACGGAGGGATACAGAGACCGGGACTGTGCACGGTGCTCCGAGTGTGGTCTAACGAAGGGATACGGAGACCGGGACTGTGCACCGTGCTCAGAGTGTGGTCTAACCGAGGGATACGGAGACCGGAACTGTGCACGGTGCTCCGAGTGTGCTCTAACCGAGGGATACGGAGACCGGGATTGTGCACGGTGCTCCGAGTGTGGTCTAACCGAGGGATACGGAGACCGGGACTGTGCACCGTGCTCAGAGTGTGGTCTAACCGAGGGATACGGAGACCAGAACTGTGCACGCTGCTCCGAGTGTGGTCTAACCGAGGGATACGGAGACCGAGACTGTGCACGGTGCTCTGAGTGTGGTCTAACCGAGGGATACGGAGACCAGAACTGTGCACGGTGCTCCGAGTGTGGTCTAAACGAGGGATACGGAGACCGGGACTGTGTACGGTGCTCCGAGTGTAGTCTAACCGAGAGGTACGGAGACCGGGACTGTGCACGGTGCTCCGAGTGTGGTCTAACCGATGGATACGGAGACCAGAACTGTGCACGCTGCTCCGAGTGTGGTCTAACCGAGGGATACGGAGACCGGGACTGTGCACGGTGCTCCGAGTGTGGTCTAACCGAGGGATACGGAGACCAGAACTGTGCACGGTGCTCCAAGTGAGGTCTAAGCGAGAGTTACGGAGACCAGAACTGTGCACGGTGCTCCGAGTGTGGTCTAACCGAGGGATACGGAGACCGGGACTGTGCACGGTGCTCCGAGTGTGGTCTAACCGAGGGATACGGAGACCGGGACTGTGCGCAGTGCTCCGAGTGTGGTCTAACAGAGAGATACGGAGACCGGGACTGTGCACGGTGCTCCGAGTGTGGTCTCACCGAGGGATACGGAGACCGGAACTGTGCACGGTGCTCCGAGTGTGGTCTAACCGAGGGATACGGAGACCGGGACTGTTCACGGTGCTCCGAGTGTAGTCTAACCGAGAGGTACGGAGACCGGAACTGTGCACGGTGCTCCGAGTGTAGTCTAACCGAGAGGTACGGAGACCGGAACTGTGCACGGTGCTCCAAGTGTGGTCTAACCGAGGGATACGGAGACCAGAACTGTGCACGGTGCTCCGAGTGTGGTCTAACGAAGGGATACGGAGACCGGGACTGTGCACGGTGCTCCGAGTGTGGTCTAACTGAGGGATACGGAGACCGGGACTGTGCACCGTGCTCAGAGTGTGGTCTAACCGAGGGATACGGAGACCGGGACTGTGCACCGTGCTCAGAGTGTGGTCTAACCGAGGGATACGGAGACCAGAACTGTGCACGGTGCTCCGAGTGTGGTCTAACCGAGGGATTCGGAGACCGGGACTGTGCACGGTGCTCCGAGTGTGGTCTAACCGAGGGATACGGAGACCAGAACTGTGCACGGTGCTCCGAGTGTGGTCTAACCGAGGGATACGGAGACTTGAACTGTGCACGGTGCTCCGAGTGTGGTCTAACCGAGGGGTACGGAGACCAGAACTGTGCACGGTGCTCCGAGTGTGGTCTAACCGAGGGATACGGAGACCGGGACTGTGCACCGTGCTCAGAGTGTGGTCTAACCGAGGGATACGGAGACCAGAACTGTGCACGGTGCTCCGAGTGTGGTCTAAACGAGGGATACGGAGACCGGGACTGTGCACGGTGCTCCGAGTGTAGTCTAACCGAGAGGTACGGAGACCGGAACTGTGCACGGTGCTCCGAGTGTGGTCTAACCGAGGCATACGGAGACCAGAACTGTGCACGGTGCTCCGAGTGTGGTCTAACGGAGGGATACAGAGACCGGGACTGTGCACGGTGCTCCGAGTGTGGTCCAACGGAGGGATACGGAGACCGGGACTATGCACGGTTCTCCGAGTGTGGTCTAACCGAAGGATACGGCGACCGGGACTCTGCACGGTGCTCCGAGTGTGGTCTAACCGAGGGATACGGAGACCGGGACTGTGCACCGTGCTCAGAGTGTGGTCTAACCGAGGGATACGGAGACCGGAACTGTGCACGGTGCTCCGAGTGTGCTCTAACCGAGGGATACGGAGACCGGGATTGTGCACGGTGCTCCGAGTGTGGTCTAACCGAGGGATACGGAGACCGGGACTGTGCACCGTGCTCAGAGTGTGGTCTAACCGAGGGATACGGAGACCGGGACTGTGCACCGTGCTCAGAGTGTGGTCTAACCGAGGGATACGGAGACCAGAACTGTGCACGGTGCTCCGAGTGTGGTCTAACCGAGGGATTCGGAGACCGGGACTGTGCACGGTGCTCCGAGTGTGGTCTAACCGAGGGATACGGAGACCAGAACTGTGCACGGTGCTCCGAGTGTGGTCTAAACGAGGGATACGGAGACCGGGACTGTGTACGGTGCTCCGAGCGTAGTCTAACCGAGAGGTACGGAGACCGGGACTGTGAACGGTGCTCCGAGTGTGGTCCAACCGAGGGATACGGAGACCGGAACTGTGCACGGTGCTCCGAGCATGGTCTAACCGAGGGATACGGAGACCAGAACTGTGCACGGTGCTCCGAGTGTGGTCTAACCGAGGGATACGGAGACTTGAACTGTGCACGGTGCTCCGAGTGTGGTCTAACCGAGGGGTACGGAGACCAGAACTGTGCACGGTGCTCCGAGTGTGGTCTAACCGAGGGATACGGAGACCAGAACTGTGCACGGTGCTCCGAGTGTGGTCTAAACGAGGGATACGGAGACCGGGACTGTGCACGGTGCTCCGAGTGTAGTCTAACCGAGAGGTACGGAGACCGGAACTGTGCACGGTGCTCCGAGTGTGGTCTAACCGAGGGATACGGAGACCAGAACTGTGCACGGTGCTCCGAGTGTGGTCTAACGGAGGGATACAGAGACCGGGACTGTGCACGGTGCTCCGAGTGTGGTCTAACGGAGGGATACGGAGACCGGGACTGTGCACCGTGCTCAGAGTGTGGTCTAACCAAGGGATACGGAGACCGGGACTGTGCACGGTTCTCCGAGTGTGGTCTAACCGAAGGATACGGCGACCGGGACTCTGCACGGTGCTCCGAGTGTGGTCTAACCGAGGGATACGGAGACCGGGACTGTGCACCGTGCTCAGAGTGTGGTCTAACCGAGGGATACGGAGACCGGAACTGTGCACGGTGCTCCGAGTGTGCTCTAACCGAGGGATACGGAGACCGGGATTGTGCACGGTGCTCCGAGTGTGGTCTAACCGAGGGATACGGAGACCGGGACTGTGCACGGTGTTCCGAGTGTGGTCTAACCGAGGGATACGGAGACCAGGACTGTGCACAGGCGCTCCAAGTGTGGTCTACACATGTTGATAGCTCTCAGCCACCACCCACCCTAGGGAGACTCTGCCCGGAGTTGCGGTGCCCCTCACCTCGGAGTTTGACGCTGTTCCCCAGGCGGCAGGCGAATCCGAAGTCGGAGAGTCGGATGTGAGCGTGGTCGTCCAGCAGGATGTTCTCCGTCTTCACGTCCCGGTGGATTATGTCTCGGCTATGCAGATACTGAATGGCTTCGAGGAGCTCCCTCATCATGTTCCTGCCACGGTGTTTGGGGTGGTGGGGAGGTGGGAGGGGGGCGGTTCGTGGGGGTCCCAAAAGAAAGGGGGAAGATTAGCGTTGTCGTTCTCCTTGGCTCCAGTCAGCCCTGGCTCGTCCGACTCTTTCCCGGACGACGGTGAGTTTTTCCTCTTGCACTAAACAGGACTCCTCGCCAGAACGCACAACAATTTATACTGCATGTGAAGAGAGTGCCGATTGGTTGGCAAGTGGGCTTCCCCTTCGATTGGCTCTCTGTTTTGCTCTCTCCGCCGGTGCTGCCAGACCTGCAGGGTTTTTCCACCGTTCCCTGTTTTTATTTCAGATTTCCGGCGTCCACGCTATTTTGTTTCCCCCTTGCATTGCTATTCCTGGCGAGTGTCCTGATGAGTGCAAGATGAAAAGCTTCGACGCATCTTTTTTCCAGCAACACTCGAGTTCTCGACGACCAAGCTATGATCGGGAGTACCCATTTCACACGTCCCATGTCCTCGAGCATCCGCTCGTCCAGCCCAACATTCCCCCTCACGTTTTTACGATCGGTGAAGCGCTTTGGGGTGCTACAGAAATGCAGGCTTCCCTCATCTGCCGCATTTCCTCCCGTGACCGCGCCCGCCCAACCCCTTCCCACCGCCCATGGCCCTCCCGGCACTCCACGTGAGGGTCACCGCTCCCACACCCTCTCTCTGCGCGACCTTCCCCGTCCCCCGACCTCCAGCCTCGTTCGGAACCCCCTGTGGTCAGGGAGCCAGGCTTCTGTGTCCCTTCCAAACCTCCCAACTACCCTCACCCAGACACATAACACCTGAATTCAAGTCAGTAAAGCCATCTCCACTCGGCCTTAATGTTAGCAACAAGAGGCAGGGAGATATCTGTACACTGACTGGTGTCTCTCAGTCCCTCTCTCTCGGGGAGATATCTGTACACTGACTGGTGTCTCTCAGTCCCTCTCTCTCAGAGAGATATCTGTACACTGACTGGTGTCTTTCAGTCCCTCTCTCTCTCTCTCTGGGTGATATCTGTACACTGACTGGTGTCTCTCAGTCCCTCTCTCTCTCAGGGAGATATCTGTACACTGACTGGTGTCTCTCAGTCCCCTCTCTCTCTCAGGGAGATATCTGTACACTGACTGGTGTCTCTCAGTCCCCTCTCTCTCTCAGGGAGATATCTGTACACTGACTGGTGTCTCTCAGTCCCTCTCTCTCTCAGGGAGATATCAGTACACTGACTGGTGTCTCTCAGTCCCTCTCTCTCTCAGGGAGATGTCTGTACATTGACTGGTGTCTCTCAGTCCTCTCTCTCAGGGAGATATCTGTACACTGACTGGTGTCTCTCAGTCCCTCTATCTCTCAGGGAGATATCTGTACACTGACTGGTGTCTCTCAGTCCTCCTTCTCAGGGAGATATCTGTACACTGACTGGTGTCTCTCAGTCCCTCTCTCCCACGGAGATATCTGTACACTGACTGGTGTCTCTCAGTCCCTCTCTCTCTCAGGGAGATATCTGTACACTGACTGGTGTCTCTCAGTCCCTCTCTCTCTCTCAGGGAGATATCTGTGCATTGACTGGTGTCTCTCAGTCCCCTCTCTCTCATGGAGATATCTGTACACTGACTGGTGTCTCTCAGTCCCCTCTCTCTCATGGAGATATCTGTACACTGACTGGTGCCTCTCAGTCCCCTCTCTCTCAGGGAGATATCTGTATACTGACTGGTGTCTCTCAGTCCGCTCTCTCTCAGGGTGATATCTGTACACTGACTGGTGTCTCTCAGTCCCTCTCTCTCAGGGTGATATCTGAACACTGACTGGTGTCTCTCAGTCCCTCTCTCTCTCAGGGAGATATCAGTACACTGACTGGTGTCTCTCAGTCCCTCTCTCTCTCAGGGAGATGTCTGTACATTGACTGGTGTCTCTCAATCCTCTCTCTCAGGGAGATGTCTGTACACTGACTGGTGTCTCTCAGTCCCTCTATCTCTCAGGGAGATATCTGTACACTGACTGGTGTCTCTCAGTCCCCTCTCTCTCAGGGAGATATCTGTCTACTGACTGGTGTCACTCAGTCCGCTCTCTCTCAGGGTGATATCTGTACACTGACTGGTGTCTCTCAGTCCCTCTCTATCAGGGAGATATCTGTACACTGACTGGTGTCTCTCAGTCCCCTCTCTATCAGGGAGATATCTGTACACTGACTGGTGTCTCTCAGTCCCCTCTCTCTGTGAAATATCTGTACACTGACTGGTGTCTCTCAGTCCTATCTCACTCAGAGAGATATCTATACACTGACTGGTGTCTCTCACTCCCCTCTCTCTCTCAGGGAGATATCTGAACACTGATTGGTGCCTCTCAGTCCCTCTCTCTCTCAGGGAGATATCTGTACACTGACTGGTGTCTCTCAGTCCCTCTCTCTCTGTCAGGGAGATATCTGTACACTGACTGGTGTCTCTCAGTCCCCTCTCTCTCAGGGAAATATCAGTACACTGACTGGTGTCTCTCAGTCCCCTCTCTCTCAGGGAAATATCAGTACACTGACTGGTGTCTCCCAGTCCCTCTCTCCCTCTCAGGGAGATATCTGTACACTGACTGGTGTCTCTCAGTCCCCTTTCTCTATCAGGGAAATATCTGTACACTGACTGGTGTCTCTCAGTCCCTCTCTCTCTCAGGGAGATATCTATACACTGACTGGTGTCTCTCAGTCCCCTTTCTCTATCAGGGAGATACCTGTACACTGACTGGGTTCTCTCAGACCCCCTCTCTCTCAGGGAGATATCTATACACTGACTGTTGTCTCTCAGTCCCCTCACTCTCAGGGAGATATCTGCACACTGACTGGTGTCTCTCAGTTCCTCCCTCTCAGGGAGATAATGTACACTGACTGGTGTCTCTCAGTCCCTCTCTCTCAGGGTGATATCTGTACACTGACTGGTGTCTCTCAGTCCCTCTCTCTCTCTCAGGGAGATATCTGTACACTGACTGGTGTCTCTCACTCCCTCTCTCTCACGGAGATATCTGTACACAGAGTGGTGTCTCTCAGTCCCTCTCTCTTTCAGGGTGATATCTGTACACTGACTGGTGTCTCTCAGTCCCTCTCTCTCAGGGTGATATCTGAACACTGACTGGTGTCTCTCAGTCCCTCTCTCTCTCAGGGAGATATCAGTACACTGACTGGTGTCTCTCAGTCCCTCTCTCTCTCAGGGAGATGTCTGTACATTGACTGGTGTCTCTCAATCCTCTCTCTCAGGGAGATGTCTGTACACTGACTGGTGTCTCTCAGTCCCTCTATCTCTCAGGGAGATATCTGTACACTGACTGGTGTCTCTCAGTCCCCTCTCTCTCAGGGAGATATCTGTCTACTGACTGGTGTCACTCAGTCCGCTCTCTCTCAGGGTGATATCTGTACACTGACTGGTGTCTCTCAGTCCCTCTCTATCAGGGAGATATCTGTACACTGACTGGTGTCTCTCAGTCCCCTCTCTATCAGGGAGATATCTGTACACTGACTGGTGTCTCTCAGTCCCCTCTCTCTGTGAAATATCTGTACACTGACTGGTGTCTCTCAGTCCTATCTCACTCAGAGAGATATCTATACACTGACTGGTGTCTCTCACTCCCCTCTCTCTCTCAGGGAGATATCTGAACACTGATTGGTGCCTCTCAGTCCCTCTCTCTCTCAGGGAGATATCTGTACACTGACTGGTGTCTCTCAGTCCCTCTCTCTCTGTCAGGGAGATATCTGTACACTGACTGGTGTCTCTCAGTCCCCTCTCTCTCAGGGAAATATCAGTACACTGACTGGTGTCTCTCAGTCCCCTCTCTCTCAGGGAAATATCAGTACACTGACTGGTGTCTCCCAGTCCCTCTCTCCCTCTCAGGGAGATATCTGTACACTGACTGGTGTCTCTCAGTCCCCTCTCTCTCAGGGAAATATCTGTACACTGACTGGTGTCTCTCAGTCCCTCTCTCTCTCAGGGAGATATCTATACACTGACTGGTGTCTCTCAGTCCCTCTCTCTCTCAGGGAGATACCTATACACTGACTGGTGTCTCTCAGTCCCTCTCTCTCTCAGGGAGATACCTATACACTGACTGGTGTCTCTCAGTCCCCTCTCTCTCAGGGAGATATCTGTACACTGACTGGTGTCTCTCAGTCCTCCCTCTCAGGGAGATATCTGTACACTGACTGGTGTCTCTCAGTCCCTCTCTCTCACGGAGATATCTGTACACTGACTGGTGTCTCTCAGTCCCTCTCTCTCTCTCAGGGAGATATCTGTACACTGACTGGTGTCTCTCACTCCCTCTCTCTCACGGAGATATCTGTACACAGAGTGGTGTCTCTCAGTCCCTCTCTCTTTCAGGGAGATATCTGTACACTGACTGGTGTCTCTCAGTCCCCTCTCTCTCAGGGAGATATCTGTCTACTGACTGGTGTCACTCAGTCCCCTCTCTCTCATGGAGATATCTGTACACTGACTGGTGTCTCTCAGTCCCCTCTCTCTCTCAGGGAGATATCTGTACACTGACTGGTGTCTCTCAGTCCCTCTCTCTCAGGGAGATATCTGTACACTGACTGGTGTCTCTCAGTCCCTCTCAGTCTCAGGGAGATATCTGTACTCTGACTGGTGTCTCTCAGTCCCCTCTCTCTCAGGGAGATATCTGTACACTGACTGGTGTCTCTCAGTTCCCCCTCTCTCTCTCAGGGAGATATCTGTACACTGACTGGTGTCTCTCAGTCCCCTCTCTCTCAGGGAGATATCTGTACACTGACTGGTGTCTCTCAGTCCCCTCTCTCTCTCAGGGTGATATCTGTACACTGACTGATGTCTCTCAGTCCCTCTCTCTCTCAGGGAGATATCTGTACACTGACTGGTGTCTCTCAGTTCCTCTCTCTCAGGGAGATACCTGTACACTGTCTGGTGTCTATGTCTCGGTCCCCTCAGTGTAGTGCGCCCATTACCCTTGCAGGACCCGACACGAAACGTGTTTCGATTGTTGCCCACCTGGTTTCTTTCTCACTCAGGACGACTTTGTGAGTGAGGTAGTCAAACAGCTCCCCTCGCTTCATCCTGGGAGACAGAACAAAATGGCACAGGGTCAACCTCAGAGAGAGAGCGTCCCACACAAGGACGCGAAATGGTCTACCTGAGTGCTGAGGCCGGAGATGGAGCCGGGGTTCGGCTTCACCCCGGTCAGAGTGTCCGCCCACTTGGCTGTCAGCCGAGGCCTGTCAGTCACGTATCGAGAGCAAACGCTTGTACTTACAGGTCAAACACCAGGAAAGTGACAGTCTCCGAGGTGTAGAAGTCGATGAGCGTGACTGTAAAAATAAGAGGAAAGAAAGGGAGTCACCTCAAAGTGAAAAATCACCGCCCTGGGGCCGCGACCCAGCCTACAGGCCGTAACTCTACTCCCAGGCTCTCCGACGGCACAGGCCAATGTCCTGCCTTGGTTCCTCAGCCCACCCCCCCCTCAGAGCAGGAATCGACAGGGCGCGCGCGGGGCCAGTTTCTTACTGATGCTCGGGTGTCCCGTGACCAGCTGCAGGATCTCGATCTCCTTCTGGGTGGACCTGCGGACCTCGTCCAGCTGCTCCTCGCTCATGCCCTCGGCGGTCACCTCGATGATCTTCACGGCGTATTCCATCCCCGTGGCCTTGTGGACGCATCTCTGGACCACGCTGCTCACGCCCCTGGCGACAGAGAAGGCAAGCGGGTCAGACGCCCTCCCCGTGGAACCCGCCCCAGGCCAGCTCCTCGCCCCTGCCGTGGGACGGGCTTGCGGGTGCCGACCGCTCTCCAGTGACTCACCCGGGACCTGCTCAGCGTCTGTCGGCAGCCGGCTCAGCCGAGCTCGGCCCCTTTCCGTCCGGAAGCAGTGACGTGCGGACAGACAGACACACGCACAGAGACGAAAACATAAGCCCCCCGGTGCACCTACACTAGTGAGCACACACAAGGCTGCATGCACACACTTAAGCACATGCGCACGCACAGAATTACACACACGCACACACACGTTCAGGAAGACGAGCCAGCACACACTGGCCCATTGGCTCCTTCACTCAGGGAAGGAAGGAGTGGGTCACCTACCTCCCAATCACTTCCTTGGGATCATACTTCTGGTAGAAGCTGCTGGCCGCAACTGTGTCCTCCAGTCGAACGTCTCGCGTCATGCTGACGAGTGAAGAACTTCGAGACGTAAATAAGCTGGAGACTGAAACGCTGGAGACTGGAATGCTGGGGACTGGAACGCTGGGGACTGGAACGCTGGGGACTGGAACGCTGGGGACTGGAACGCTGGGGACTGGAACGCTGGGGACTGGAACGTTGGGGACTGGAATGCTCGGGACTGGAACGCTCGGGACTGGAACAGAGAGACAGAAAGAAACAGGAGGTCACATCCCTTGTCTGCGTGGAGTGTTATACAGCAAAGTCCCGAGGGATCCTCCCTCTTTCAGCTACCGTCCAACTCCGGGAGACAAAGCACACTGGGTCTGATCCTGCCCTGGTCAGGCCACATATGCTCTCCGCCCCTCCTCCCGCTCTCACCGAGGTACCTGGGCTAAGTGTGTGAGAGAGGGTGTGAGAGAGCGCGCACGCGAGAGAGAGTCCGCCGGTCAGAGCATACTGGCGGGGGAGGGCATGTGAGGAGACCGTGAGTGTAAGAGCTTGGGAGAGATCCTCCATACTCCCAACACCTCCTTCCCCCAACCCCGTCCCCTGCATCAAACCCCCTGCCTTAATACTCCCTCCGTACCGACCCTCCGACAGTGCGGCGCTCCCTCCGTACCGACCCTCCGACAGTGCGGCACTCCCTCCATACCGACCTTCCGACAGTGCGGCGCTCCCTCAGCACTGACCCTCCGACAGTGCGGCGCTCACTCAGTACTGACCCTCCGGCGCTCCCTCAGCACTGACCCTCCGGCGCTCCCTCAGCACTGACCCTCCGGCGCTTCCTCAGCACTCAGTCCTCTCATTGGCAAGAGCCAGCAAACCACATCTGACACACGTGTACACTCAGGTACAAAACTAAAAGCTTCAGTCGCCAATCACAGCGTTCACATGATCCTCCCAACAGCTGGACCGACCTACCTGTCTTCATTCCCCCAGTGAGGGTTTACAGTGGCGACGAGAAAGAGAGGGAGGGAGAGCACGGTGGGGGCCGGGGGAGGGAGGTTGCTCCTCGGGGTGACAGTTACGTGCTGATTCTGGGGGTCTGGCTTCTCAGCCGGGAGAGAGGACGAATTTGACTGCTGTGTTCGTCCTGGGTCACCGATGTGCAATGTTGCTCAACCCGAATGAGTTTGGAGATTGGAGATAGAAGATAGGATCTGTCCAATCCCAGTGACCGACGATGATTGGATTAACAGGAAACAATGAGGCTGCAGGGAGCGATGGGTCCACAAACAGAACCAGCAGAGGTCAGCCGCCCCATAGCCAGCCACCAGAGCCGATTCTCTCCCTCCCTGGCTCAGGGGCCCTTCATAGATTGGCAGAGCACAGAAGGAGGTCCTTCTGCCCCTTGCACCTGTGCTGGCTCTCTGGCAGAACTATCCAATTGATCCCTCATCGCCCCGGCCAATCGCCCCGTGAATTTTTCCCCTTCCAGTGTTTCCCCATCTCCCCCCGCCAATTTTCCCCAATTGCCTTCGATGTATGTCCCCCTCTGGTTTCCCCACCCTCCTGCCAACGCAAACAGTTCCTCCTTGTTCCCTCGATCCCAACCCCCTTCCCGACGGGGAACGCCTCAATTCAATCCCACCCTACCCCCCCCAACCCCTTTAACCTTCCCCGCTCCGGGGTTGGGGGGTGGTGAGCTACCCCAGCTCCTGTGGTCTCTGCACATGGACCGAGATCTCTCCATCGCCCTGTGTCCGTTCTGGTGAACCTCCCACAGCTGGGGCCTAACCAGTGTTTTACAAAAACATACGATCAAGGAGGCCATTCGGCCCCTCGAGCCTGCTCTGCCATTTCGCAAGATCGTGGCCGATCTAATAGTTGACCTCAAATCTGCACCTCGCCTAACCCCTGACAACCCACCACCCCACTCCGCTCGCCAAGAATCTATCCACCTCGGCCTTAAAAATATCAACCGCCTTTTCGGGCAAGTGAGTTCCAAAGACTCTCCACCCCGAGAGAGAAAATTTCGCTTCATCTCCGTTTTGAATGGGCTACCCCTTGTTTCTAAACGGTGACTCCACCCCCACCCCCTCCCCCTCCACCAGTTCTGGATTCTCCCATAAGAGGATAACATCCTCTGTGCATCCACCCTGTCAAGGCCCCTCAGGATCTTACCTGTTTCAATCAACTCGCCTCTTTAAAAGAGAACAATTAAATTTATAAAGCATCTTGAATATAAAGAAGCAGCGTGTCTCATGCTCTACCGATGTGCCTTGCTTAGAGCTCAGTCTCCTAGCTCAAGAGCTAGAAGGGGTCTCTCTTAATACCCAGCCGGAACGTGTTACGCAAGGCGGCCGATGCATCGCAGAGTCTTTGCCGTGCAAGAGGCCATTCGGCCTATCGAGTCGGCACTGGCTCCCTGGAAGAGCGCTCCACCTAGTCGCACTCCCCTGCCTTATCCCCATAACCTTGCATGCTCTTTCGTTTTAGGTAGCAGACCAATTCCCTTTTTTTGAACGCCTCGATCGAACCTGCCTCCACAACCCTTTCAGGAAGTTTGTTCCAGACTCCAGCCGCCCTCTGGGTGAAAAAAAATGTTTCCTCACTTCACATTTACTCCTTTTGCCCAATTAGTTTGAACCCGTCCCCTCTCGTTCTTGGTGTCGTCTTGAGTGGGAACAGTTTCGCACTATTTACCCTGTCCATCAGGGTCTTGAATACCTCCATCAAGTCTCCTCTCAGCCTTCTTTTCTCCAAGGAAAACAGTCCCAACCTCTCCAGTTGTCAGGAAGATATAATAATTCTCATAATATTATTGGAATTTATTATAAAATAGAGTAATAGCGGGATGTGTCTATGTGTGTGAGACTTAATTGAATTAGTCTGCGGAAAAGAAGTTAGGTTTGAAATGTTAGTCAGGTAAACAAGGGAAGTTTAGAATCATAGGTGTCAAGGGATAATTTGCATTTTGAAATAAACTAGACTAGATTGTTTTCAAAGGAGGGGTGAAATGTGTCACCTAACCAGGTGAAGTTTAAAAACAGTGTGTTTATTTCCCCCCCAAAGATTACTGGTAAAATTTAGTGCTATGAGAGGTTTTTATTGTCAGGGAGGTAAAGTCCAAAGACATGGTGAAACAATGGGAATTTTCATTCAAAGTGGAAAATATGTATAAAGGAGAGAAGACTGTTTGTAAGGGAAGACGTTTTTAAGATCTTACAAGTGTGAGAAAGCATTCAGCACCTATGCCTCAAGCTGCTGTCGCCAGGGATTCAGGTTAAGGAAACTCACTTTGAATTCGACTTGTTCAGGGTATCATGTTTCTTTACCTGGGTCTTTTAAAATCTGTGTGTCTTACTGTTGCCTTAATGAAAGTGTAACTGGAAGTTAGACTGATTAGGGGATTTAGAAGTTATCATTGTCATCATTGAAGATCTATATATGTATTTCAAATAATTTCTCTTATTAATAAAATGTTTAGTCTATTTTTGTAAAAACCTATAAGACTCGGTGGTCTTATTACCATGGATTCAAAACACGCATCTCGAAATTTAAACAAATTCAAAATGAGTTGTGACAGTTGTTTCAAGTTTCCCTCTGGGATTTGAATGGCTCAGCATTTACCATCTGCTGTTTCATAACACCAATCTATCCTCATAGCTACAGTTGAATCTTCTCTGTACTCTCTCCAATGCCTTCACATCCTTCCTCAAGTATGGCGCCCAGGACTGGACGCAGTACTCCAGAAGGGGCCTAATAAAGCCTTATACAAGTTCAACATGACCTCCTTACTCTTGTACTCAATGCCCCAATGCTTTGGATGCATTTATCAAACTAATTGAATAGCAGAATTTTGAGAAGGGTTGAGGAAGTGAGAGACCTTGGAGTGCAGGTCCCTGAAGGTCACAAGACAGGTGGACAAGGTGGTAAGGAAAGCGTATGGAATGCTTTCCTTTAATGGGCGAGGTGTTGGATACCAAAGCAGGGATGTCACGCTGGAGCTGTATAAAACGCTGGTTAGACCACAGCTGGAATTTTGTGTACGGTTCCGGTCACCACATTACAGGAAGGTCCTGGAGAGGGTGCAGAGGAGGTTCACAAGAACATGACCAGGGCTGGAAAATTGCAGCTATGAGGAGAGATTGGAATAGGGTGGGGTTGTTTTCCTCAGGACAGAGGAGGCTGAGGGAGTGACCTGATTGAGGTGCACGAAATTATGAGGGGCCGAGAGAGAGGGCAGACAGGGAAGCCTCGCTTCCCCTAACGGAGGGGGGGGGTCAATTACCAGGGGGCACATGGATTTATGGTGATTTGTAGAAGGTTAGAGGGGACATGAGGAGAAACATCTTCATTCAGAGGGTGGCGGACATTTGGAATTCACTGCCTAAACTGGAGGTTGAGGCTGAAGTGCTCCGCTTATTTAAAAAGGTACCTGGATCTGCTCCTGAAGTGCTGCAACCTGCAAGGCTACGGATCAGGGGCTGGAGCGTGGGGTTAAAACAAACGGCTGACTTTGTGGTTTCTCCTTTGTGGTCGGCTGGCACAGACACGATGGGCTGAGTGGCCTCTTTCTGGGCCGTAACTTCTCCATGGTTTGGATTGGCCTTGGTTGAGGAGTCCTCACCTGGGTTGCGGGGGGGTGGGTGTGTGGGGGGGTGGGGAGTGGGGGTGCGCAACGGGACACAGGATGGTAAAGATTGAGAGGATTTAGGCTGACTTTGAGGGAGCAGCTTTTTCACCCAGAGGTTGGTGGGGAGGCGGGATTCACAGCCGTGAGGTGGGGTGGAAAGAGGCAGAAGCTCTCATCACATTTAAAAAGAACTCAAGCTCCAACGCAGCGGACCAAGAGCTGGAAAAGGGACCGGGGTGGATAGCTGCTTGTCGGGTGGACTCCATCTGTTGCTGAAGAGATCTTCGATCGAGCGAAACAGGCCAAGACACTGCACGGAGGCCTTAAAACAAGCACCACACGACACGAGCCCCATAAGGAGGAATCCTTACAGCTCGGTCAGAGCTGTCAGTCTTAAGGAGTGCCTTAAGGAGGAAGGAGGGCCACAGAGATTTAGGGAGGGAATTCCGAGGCTCAGGGCCCTCCCTCACCCCTGCCCCAGGAGGCCGAAGGCAGGGCCGCCGATGGTGGAGCGATGGGAATCAGGGGATGCTCGAGAGACCGGAATTGTAGGAGCGCAGAGATCTCGGAGGGTTGTAGAGGCTGGAGGAGGTTACAGAGATAGGGAGGGTTGTAGGGGCTGGAGAAGGTTACAGAGATTGGGAGGGGTGTAGAGGCTGGAGAAGGTTACAGAGATTGGGAGGGGTGTAGAGGCTGGAGGAGGTTACAGAGATAGGGAGGGGTGTAGGGGCTGGAGGAGGTTACAGAGATAGGGAGGGTTGTAGGGGCTGGAGGAGGTTACAGAGATAGGGAGGGGTGTAGGGACTGGAAGAGGTTACAGAGACAGGGAGGGGTGCAGGGGCTGGAGGAAGTTACAGAGATCGGGAGGGTTGTAGGGGCTGGAGGAAGTTAGAGATCGGGAGGGTTGTAGGGGCTGGAGGAAGTTACAGGGATAGGGAGGGGTGTAGGGGCTGGAGGAGGTTACAGAGATAGGGAGGGTTGTAGGGGACTGGAAGAGGTTACAGAGATAGGCGGAGGGATTCCCGCCAAACTATGTCATTTCAAATTACAGTGCGTTAAAATTCAGCTCAATTATATCTGCCTTTTTCACCAGCCTGTGTCCTCCTGAGGTCAGTTACTATCATCCACAATGTTCCAGTCTCATCCCAGCTTAGAACACCAGCCCTCCCACCACTTATTATGGCATTAATTCTTCAACTCATTCACCACATCACAACTGAGGGAGCGCCGCACTGTCGGAGGGTCAGTACTGAGGGAGAGCCGCACTGTCGGAGGGTCAGTGCTGAGGGAGAGCCGCACTGTCGGAGGGTCAGTGCTGAGGGAGAGCCGCACTGTCGGAGGGTCAGCGCTGAGGGAGAGCCGCACTGTCGGAGGGTCAGCGCTGACGGAGCGCTGCATTATCGGAGGGTCAGCGCTGAGGGAGAGCCGCACTCTTGGATGGTCAACGCCGCACTGTCGGAGGGTCAGCGCTGACGGAGCGCTGCACTGTCGGAGGGTCAGTGCTGAAAGCACGGAGGGTCGGTGCCAAGGGAATGCAGGTCAGCAGGCAAGGCTGTAACTGTACATTGAGCTGCCCTAAAGAAGGGATAATTCAAGTACAGTGAAGGTTTATTCCCAGGGAAATGCAAAGCAAACTAAGCAAGAGCAGAGGGAACTGGGTGTATATTTGTATCAATGACTAAAGGTGACAGGACAGGTTGAGAGAGCATTTAACGAAGCAGACAGTATCCTGGGCTTTATTAATAGGGGCATAGAGTACAAGAGCACAGAATGTATGTTGAACTTGTCTAAGACACTAGTTCAGTCTCATTTGGAGTATTGTGTCCAGTTCTAGGCTCCGCACCTTAGGAAGGATGTGAACGATGTGAAGGAATTGGAGAGAGAGAGAGAGCAGGAAAGATTCACGAGAACGGTTCCAGGGATGAGGAACTTCAGTGACGTGGATCGATTGGAGAAGTTGGTTCTGTTCTCCTTGGAGAAGAGAAGGTCGAAATGAGATTTGATGGAGGTGTTCAAAATCGTGAGGGGTCTGGGACAGAGTGGATCGGGAGAAACTGTTCCCATTGGGGGAAGGATGGAAAAGCAGAGGGACATGGATTGAAGGCGATGGGTAAAAGGAGCGATGGAGACACGAGGAGAAACTTTTTCAAACAGCGAGGGGTTAGGATCTGGAACGTGCTGCCTGAGAGTGAGGGGGAGGGAGGGTCAATCGAGGGGTTAGGATCTGGAACACGCTGCCTGAGAGTGTGGGTCAATCGAAGGGTTAGGGTCTGGAACGCGCTGCCTGAGAGTGTGGGGGAGGGAGGGTCAATCGAGGGGTTAGGATCTGGAACACGCTGCCTGAGAGTGTGGGGGAGGGTGGGTCAATCGAGGGGTTTGAGAGAGAATGGGATTGTTATCGGGAAAGGAGGTGCAGGGTTAATTGGGTTGGGGGGAGTGGGGAGGGGTTGATGGGAAGAGAGGCAGGGTAGTGGTACTGGGTGAGTTGATCCTCCTGAGGGCCAGCACCAGCCCGAAGGGAAGAACAGCTTCATCTCATTCTCAGAATCCTTGAAGGGCTGCGGGAGCAGAAGCTGGACAGACCCCCTGCCCACCACGCACCCCCCCATACTGACTCGGAACCTCATCGGCCGTTCCTCCACAGTCACTGGGTCCGAATCTAGGAACTCCCAACCCTCATGGCACCGTGGGCCACGGGCTGTCCCGCACAGACTGCGGCGGCTCAAGTAGGGGGAGAGACCGGCCCAGAGGGGGGGGGCGGAGAGACCGGCCGAGAATTGGGGGAGAGACCGGCCGAGAGGCGGGGGGAGAGACCGGCCGAGAGGCGGGGGGAGAGACCGGCCGAGAGGTTGGGGGGAGAGACCGGCCGAGAGGTTGGGGGGAGAGACCGGCCGAGAGGTGGGGGGGAGAGACCGGCCGAGAGGGGGGGGGAGAGACCGGCCGAGATGGGGGGGGAGAGACCGGCCGAGATGGGGGGGGAGAGACCGGCCGAGAGGTGGGGGAGAGACCGGCCGAGAGTCGGGGGGAGAGACCGGCCGAGAGTGGGGGGGAGAGACCGGCCGAGAGAGGGGGAGAGACCGGCCGACAGTGGGGGAGAGACTGGCCAAGGGAGAGAGAGGGGGAGAAGGACGGAAGGAGAGAGAGAGAGGGACAGACGGAGAGAGAGAGGGACGGACGGAGAGAGAGAGGGACGGACGGAGAGAGAGGGTCACAGACATTAAACGGTTAAAAGTCGACTTCTCTCTCCACCTATTTCCTGACTGGAATTGCAGCTTTGCAAACATTAAGCAGGGGTGAGCTGGGTGCTTTAAGGGTGGGTTTCAGCCCAGGGCTCCCTCCCCCACCCCGGCTGCCTCAGCTGCTCGGTTAAAGCTGTGTGTACCTTCAGGGTGGTGTCGCCCGGCCGGATCCTCTGGCCTCCCCAAGGCTGGTGGCTATATCCCGAGCACGCTGCTTGCAGCCTGAGCCTCTGCACTCATCCAGGAGTCCGAGCTACCAATCGGAGGGAAGCTTTGCAAAGGATCAGGAGCCGGGGGTCACATTGCAAGCCCAGCAATGAGAGGCCCACAGACGCCTTCGTACCGCCTCCTCTTCAAGGATGCAAATGACCACAGGCCCCCCCGGAGCACCAGCCTCCCCAGGGCTGGACCAATCAGCCCGGCTCCCACCTCTGATGGGCAGCCCTGCAGCCCAATCACAACCCCTGACCAATCAGCGGCCGGCTTCCTCGTTCCTGGACCAATGGCAGCTGAGATTCCACCCTCTCCTCCTCCGCCCGACCTGTCGATTGGCGTGGGAGCTGGCCAATCACGGTGCTGCCCTGCTCTGAACCTGGGTTGCCCCTGGGAACTGGACCGCTAGGGTGGCTCCCCCCCTCCCCCCACCAAGGGGCGAGAACAGACCAGAAGGGCCAAATGGCACTTCCGCATGCTGCGTTGTTTCTGGGATTCGATGAAAGGGAGATAATTTTGAAGGGGGTGCAGGGACTTGGCGTGGGGGTGCGAGGGGGGTGGTGGGGGTGCGAGGGGGGGTGGTGGGGGTGCGAGGGGTGCAAGGGGGGTGGTGGGGGTGCGAGGGGGGTGGGAGGATGCGAGGGTGTTGGAGAGGGTGCGACGGGGTTGGAGGGGGTTGAAGAGGGTGCGACGGGGGGGTGGTGGGGGTGCAAGGGGGTGGGGGGGGTGCGAGGGGGATTGGGGGGGTGCGAGGGGGTTGGTGGGGGTGCAAGGGGTTGGTGGGGGTGCAAGGGGTTGGTGGGGGGGGGGTGCGAGGGGGATTGGGGGGGTGCGAGGGGGATTGAGGGGGTGCAAGGGGGTTGGGGGGCTTACTTGCACAAATTTGAAATTGAGAAGGTTTTCTTTAAAAAGATATTAGGGGCTAATTGGCTTCATGTAGAGCCACAGGGTTAACAACAAAGAAACAGGCCCTTCGGCCCATCGTGTCCATGCTGGCTATCAAGCACCTATCCATTCTCTTCCCATTTTGCAGCACTTGGCCCGTAGCCCTGTATGCTATGACGCTTCAAATGCTCATCTAAATATTGTGAGGGTCCCTGCCTCTACCACCCCTTCAGGCAGTGTGTTCCAGATTCCTAAAATCCCTCCTCAAATCCCCTTGAAACCTCCTGCCCCTTACCTTAAATGCCCTCCTTGGTTACTGACCCCCTCCACTAAGGGGAAAAGTTTCTTCCTATCTACCCTAACTGTGCCCCTCGTAATTCTGTACAGCTCTCTCAGGTCCCCCCCCTCAGCCTGCCCTGCTGTAAGGAGAACGACCCCAGCCTATCCAGTCTCTCTTCATAGCTGAAACCCTCCAGCCCAGGCAACGTCCTGGTGAATCTCCTCCACACCCTCTCCAGTGCAACCACATCCTTCCTACAGTGTGGCAACCAGAACTGCACACAGTACTCCAGCTGACTGGACTGACCAGGGTTTTATACAGCTCCAACGTAACCTGCCTGCTCTTATATTCCATGCTTCGGCTAATAAAGGCAAGTATCCCATATGCCTTTTTCACCGCCTTATCTACCTGTGCTGCTGCCTTCAGGGATCTATCGACATGTACACCAAGGTCCCTCTGATATGTTACGTCAAGACTGTCCCTAATGACTGTTTAGGGTCCCAGCCCACGGACATATAATCAGAGAAAGGTTACAGTGCAAGAGGGCCATTCAGCCCATCGCAGTTGTTGTAGCCCTCTGCAAGACCAACTCGCCTTGTCCTTACCCCCATCCCCCTTCCCCCCCTTAACCTTGCATGTTCTTCCTTTCCCGATGACAATCCCATTCCCTCTCGAAAGACTCGATTGACCCTCCCTCCCCCACACTCTCAGGCAGCGCGTTCCAGACCCTAACCCCTCGATTGACCACCCTCCCCAACACTGTCAGGCAGCGCGTTCCAGATCCCAACCCCTCAATTGACCTTCCCTCCCCCACACTCTCAGGCAGCACGTTCCAGATCCCAACTCCTCGATTGACCCTCCCTCCCCAACACTCTCAGACAGCGCATTCCAGATCCCAACCCCTCGATTGACCCTCCCTCCCCAACACTGTCAGGCAGCGCGTTCCAGATTCTAACCCCTCGATTGACCCTCCCTCCCCCACACTCTCTGGCAGCACGTTCATGATCCTAACCCCTCGATTGACCCTCCCTCCCCCACACTCTCAGGCAGCGCGTTCCAGATCCCAACCCCTCGATTGACCTTCCCTCCCCCACACTCTCAGGCAGTGCGTTCCAGATCCTAACCCCTCGATTGACCCTCCCTCCCCCACACTCTCAGGCAGCGTGTTCCAGATCCTAACCCCTCGCTGCGTGAGAAGGTTTCTCCTCACGTCTCCATTGCTTCTTTTACCCATCGCCTTTGATATCTGACCCACTCCTGTTCTCCATCCTTCCCCCAATGGGAACAGTTTCTTCCTGTCCACCCTATCCAGACACCTTCCCCGCCCCGGCCCAACTCTGGTTTCGAACACCTCCATCAAATCTCCTCTCGACCTTTTCATCTCCGAGGAGCCTGGTCCCAGCTTCTCCAATCTATCCACGGAGCTGAAGTTCCTCATCGTGTCCAATCCTGGGCGCCCGCATTTTCCGAAGGGTGTCTGGGCCCTCGGAGAGGGTGCGGAGGTGATTTCCCAGGCGATGAGGGGACTTCAGTTCGCGTGGAGAGACTGGGAGGTGGAACTGGGACCGTTCCCCACCCACCCCCCCACCCCCCCCCGGAGCGGACAAGGTTAAGGCGGGCAAAGATTGAATCGGGGCGCTCCCAATCGGGAAGGGGGGTTGGGATTGAGGAGGAACTGTTTCCAGTGGCAGGAGGGTTGGGAAACCAGAGGGACACGGATCGGAGGCGGCTGGGAAGGGAACCAGAGGGGGCAGGAGAGGAAACATTTCTCGTGACCCCAGCGAGTTGCTGTGATCGGGAAGGCGATGCCTGAAAGGGAGGCGGGAGCAGGTTCAATCGGGACGCCCTGAAGGATAAATGCTTGAAGGGGAAACGTTTGCTGGGCTGTGGGAGAGACAGGGGTGCGTACATGTGGCTATTTGGATAGGTCCATCCAAGGAATGATGGGCTAAATGGGCCTCCTTCTTTCCTGAGTGGCCGAAATTGCCACGAGGCAGGGCGCATCAGCGCCAACTTTAGGAATGCGACACAAAGCATCTCCCTCCTTGGGTCCCAATCCTTCCCTGCTCCTCTGCCCATCCCTGTAGCTTCCGACAGCTGCTACGAACCCTCTGAGATCTCTGCGCTCCTCCAATTCTGACTCCCTCCTTTTTAACCTCGCTCCGCCATCGGCTGGGGTGCCCTTCCACGCCTTCAGTGCTGAGATCCCTTTCCTAAACCTCTCCGTACCCCTCCCCGCACCACCACCACCACCGCCGCCAGTACCCCCGCCCTGCCCGTGCCCTCGCTCCGTAAGCCGAAAGCAATCCAAGTGGGCACCGTGGGTCAGGGCTGGATGCGGCTGGTCGCGTAGGAGGGAGGGACGGGAAGGATAATCACCAGGATTGGTTGCCCGGGAAGCGAGGGGCATCGGTGGCCGGGGTAGCTGAGGTGGCTCCCCAGGCCTGAGGGGTCCAAGAGGGGGAAGGGCCTCTCCGATGAGGCAAGCATTTGGTTGCTCATCCCTTGGCCGCCCTTGAGAAAGGTGGTGGTCAGCCACAATGGAGCAGCTTGTGCGGCCATTCCCATGGGGGCAGCCGGAGAGTCGACCAGGTTGCTGCGGGTCCTGGAGTCACATGTAGGCCAGACCGGGTAAGGATGGCAGATTTCCTTCCCTAAAGGGGCATGAGTGACCCAGATGGGGATTTTTTTTTTGTTGCAACAATCGATGATAGTTTCGTGGTCACCGTGACTGGGACGAGCTGCCAATTCCAGATGCGTTCATTGACATTGAATTCTCCAGATGCCCTGGTGCATTTTGTGCTCCCTTACGTTTAAGGAAGGATATCCTTGCATTGGGAGGCGGTACAGCGAAGGTTCGCTCAATTGGTCCCTGGGACGAGGAGAGGCTGAGTAAATTGGGTCCATATTCTCCGGAGTTTCGAAGGATGAGAGGCGATCTCATTGAGACCTACCCGATTCTGAAGAGGTTTGATGGGGCAATTGAGGACCCGGGGGGGCGGGCGCAGGGGGCACAGCCGCAGGATAAGGGGTCAGCCATTTTGGACTGAACCGAAGAGAAATTTCTTCACTCGGAGGGTCGTGAATCTTTGGGATTCTCTACCCCAGAGGGTTGTGGACGCTCCGTCGTTGAGGACATTCCAGACTGGGATCGAGAGATTTTCGGTCTCTCAGGGAATCGAGGGATACGAGGAGCGGGCGGGAGGGAGGAGTTGAGGCAGAGGATAGGACTGAATGGCGGAGCAGGCTCGAGGGGCTGAATGTCGTTCTCCTGACCCTGGGTGTCACCAACCTTTGCCAGTGGTTTGGGCAAATGTCTTGCAACCCTTCCAGCGCGCAGGGGAGGGATGGCATCTTGGAACCGCGTGTCCAGCCAACTTGTGCCAATGGCTTGGGTAATGGGCAGTGCAAGCCTTCTACTAGTGGGGGGTGGGGCTGTGGTTTGGAGAGGAGGGGTAGCACCTCTGAACCGTGTGTCCTGCCAATGGGCGCCAATGGTTCGGATAGACGGCGTGCAATCATATTCGCGTGGGGAGGGTGGGGGGAGGGCATCTCTGACACATTCCTCATGCCAACTGGCACCAAGGGTATTGGTTAATGGGAAGAGGAACCCTTCTAGCTTGGGCATCTCTTGAGCCTTGCGTCTTGCCGGTGAGTGCCAAGGGTTTGAATATACGGTGTGCTACCTTTATAGTGTGGGGAGGGAACATCTCTAAAGCTGGGGTGGGGGGGTGTTGAGTAGGGGGAAAGGCAGGAACAGAGGGATCTGGGGGTATATGAGTTTAAATGATTGAAGGTTGCAGGACTGGTTGAGAGAGTGGTTAGTAAAGCAGACGTACGCTGGGCTTTAGTTATTGGGGCATAGGCCACAAGAGCAAGGAGGTGATATTGAACTTGTATAAAACACTCGTTTGGTCCCAACTAAAGTATTGTGTCCAGTTCTGGGCTCCACACTTCAGGAAGGATGTGAGGGAATTGGAGAGAAAGAGAGAGAGCAGGAAAGATGCACGAGAATGGTTCCAGGGATGAGGAACTTCAGTGACGTGGATCGATGGGAGAAGTTGGGACTGTTCTCCTCGGAGAAGAGAAGGTCGAGAGGAGATTTGATCGAGATGTTCAAAATCACGAGGGGGTCTGGGACAGAGTGGATCGGGAGAAACTGTTCCCATTGGGGGAAGGATGGAGAAGCAGAGGGACACGGGTTGAAGGCGATGGGTAAAAGGAGCGACGGAGACACGAGGAGAAACTGTCTCACGCAGCGAGGGGGTTAGGGTCTGGAACGTGCTGCCTGAGAGTGTGGGGGAGGGAGGGTCAGTCGAGGGGTTAGGATCTGGAACGCGCTGCCTGAGGGTGAGGGGGAGGGAGGGCCAATCGAGGGGTTAGGGTCTGGAACGTGCTGCCTGAGAGTGAGGGGGAGGGAGGGTCAGTCGAGGGGTTTGAGGGGAAATGGGATTGTTATCAGGAAAGGAGGAATGGGCAGGGTTAATGGGGGGGAAGGTTGGGGGAGCGGCGGGGGGGGGGGGGGAAGATGGAGTGGAGCCAGGTGAATCGTTCATTTCGAGAGCCTGCACTGACATGACGGGCTGAATGGCCTCCCCCCCTACCCCACCCAGCACTGGTAACAACCCCGCCCTGGTGTGATGCGCACCAACCGCGCGCCGATGGTTCGTGAGTCTGGGAGTGCATCCGCCTGCCCTCACAACCCCCCTCCTCTGCCCCGACACCGACCTCGGCCCCCGCCCTTGACCCCCGACCCCGACACCAACCCCGACCCCACTCCTCTGCCCCGACACCGACTCCGATCCTGCTCCTCTGCCCCGACCCCCGACCCTGACACCGACCCCACTCCTCTGACCCGACACCGACCCCGGCCCCCGCCTGACCCCCGACCCCGACCCCGACCCCGACACCAACCCCGACCCCACTCCTCTGCCCCGACACCGACCCCGACCCTGCTCCTCTGCCCCGACCCCCGACCCCGACCCTGACACCGACCCCACTCCTCTGCCCTGACACCGACCCCGACACCGACTCCGGCCCCGACGCGCCCTACCTCGGAACAGCTTCGGAGGCAGAACCATTTTGCCGTGGGTTGAGCAGTAACTCTGCCCGCTGTGCCATGCCCCAGTGGTGATGGCTGGGGTAGTTGGTTTGCGGATTGGTTGGGGGGGGAAAGCAAAGATGCCAACAAAATGGCAGCTTGGCCAAGGTGAGCTGGGGGGGGGAGGGGAGCAGGGGTCACCTAGGGGTCAGGGGCGGCCGTTATCTTCCGAACGTCCGGAGGATTCAAACCAACCTATGCCCCGCACGTGATGTCAGCGTGACTGACCCACCCCACCCCCTCCAAAAAACTGTCCCGTGGTGGGGGGGGCGTGGTCGGCCTGCCAGAAGGGGGAGGGGTTTGCGGTGACGTCAACGCTACCGCCTGTCCATCACCGCATGAGTGAGTGCGTGCGCGCGCGCTCGTGTGGGGAATGCGAGCGTAGTGACGTTAGCTCGTCACGTGGCTGGTAGGGGGGGGCATCTTGAACGTCAGCGGACAGTCTGTCTCCCAATGGGGGGGTTGGGTTCGTTCCTGGCGTAGTGACGTCACGAGTCCGTACACCACGGTGAGCGCGCAGTGACGTCCATACGCCGGCTCACCCAGCCGTCTTCAGTGTGGGCGTAGTGACGTCAGCGCGTCCAAGCCATAACAGGGTTTTGGGGAAAAAGGGCGATGATACCGGCCTGTCAACCCGCTCCCCTGTTTGTATGTGCCGGGGGGGGGGGGGGGGGGGGGGGGCGGTTGAGAGCGTAATTACGTCAGTGCTTCCGAGGTGGGTGGGGGAAGAGATGGGGTTTTTGGGGGGGTGCGGACGTAACGACGTCTGCGCGTCCGATCATATGGGGTGGGGGTGTGGGATTGCGGTGTCGTCAACGCGCCAACCCGCAGCCGTCACCCAGGGGCGTGCGTGTGTGGGTGGGCGTATTGACGTCAGCGTGTACCTGCGTCTAACGGCTGGGGGGTGTGTCAATGCAGTGATGTCAACGCGCCGACCTGTCAAGCCATCTCTCGTGCGTGCCTGTTGAGGGAGGTGACGTAGTGACGTCAACGCGTCCGGGCGGGGAGAGGAGAGGGGCGACGCCATCGTGCCAGCACCCCCCTCACCCACCCTTTGTATGCGTGTGTTTGTGTTGGGTTATATTGGCGCAATGACGTCAGCGCATGCCATCTGGGGTTGGGGGAGAGCGGACGCAGTGACGCCAGCGCTTCCGAACCGGAAAGTTTGGGGGGGGGGGGGTGGTGGTGGTTGTGGGAGAGACACATTAAGCCCGTCCGTCCCTGTTACGTGCCCACGTCGGGCGGAGCGACATCAGCGTGTCCGCCGGCAGTGCGCGCGTCGCACCCCGCCCCCCTCCCCTACTAATTCCACACGTCAACGCCCTTCTTCTTCCGATTGGTGGAGCGGGTTTGGCTGACGTCACGGCGTCGGGAAAAAGGACGGACCGTGAGCGCACGCACGCACGCACGGGGGAGGGAGGTCGGGAGCGCGCTCGCTAGCTGGAGGGACGGTGGAGGAGGAGGAGGAGGAGGAGGGGGGGAGGGGAGAAGAGGTAGGGGGTGGGGAGGCGGAAGACAAAGCAGCGGCGGAGGAGGAGGAGGACGGCGGAGCTGACAGGAGGAGGGCGGCGGGCCGAGAGGAGATTGCGGGGAGTTATTTAATCCTCCACCCATATAGATATAGAGAGAAGCACATCGACCCACGGAGAGAAGGGAGCGAGCCCCAGCTCGGCCGCCATGTTGGTAATGGCGGCGGCGGCGGCGGCAGCGGCGGCGGCGGAGGCGGCAGCGGCGGCGGCGGCCCCAAGATGGCGGGCGGAAGAGCGGCGGGGCGAGCGGCGGGGCCAGCGGGCGAGCGGCCCGAGCCAATGAGGCCGCGGAGGGGAGAGCGAGGAGGAGCGGCAGAGACACCGAGAGCAGGAGGAGCCGAGGCGGCGGCGGCGGCGAGGAGGAGGAGAAGGAGGAGGAGGAGGAGGCGGCGACGGGACGGGACGGGAGGCGCCGGCCGCCATTAACCCCCCCTCCACCCCCCCTCATTTCCCTTAAAGGCGCAGGTCGCCCTCCCTCATCACCACCCCCCCCCCCTCACTTTACTGTCGGCGGATATTTATTCCCCCCCCCCCAAACCCCTACCCCCCCCACACACACACACACACACACACACACACACAGGGACCCCCCTACACACACACACACACACACACACACACTAGAAACCCCCCCCCTCACTTTACTGTCGGAGGATATTTATTCCCCCCCCCAAACCCCTACCCCCCCCCCACACACACACACACACACACACACACAGGGACCCCCCTACACACACACACACACACACACACACACTAGAAACCCCCCCCCCTCACTTTACTGTCGGAGGATATTTATTCCCACCCCCCCCCCCTCAATCCCCTACACACACACACACACACACACTAGAAACCCCCCCCCCTCACTTTACTGTCGGAGGATATTTATTCCCACCCACCCCCCTCAATCCCCTACCCCCACCCACACACACACACACACACACACACACACACTAGAAGCCACCCCCCTCACTTTACTGTCGAGGATATTTATTCCCCCCCCCCTCAATCCCCTACCCCCACACACACACAAGAAACCTCCCCTTCACTTTACTGTCGGAGGATATTTATTTCCCCCCACCTCAATCCCCTACCCCCCCCACACACGCACACACAGGGACCCCCACCCTACCCACACACACACACACACACACACACACACACACACTAGAAACACCCCCCCTCACTTTACTGTCGGAGGATATTTATTCCCCCCCCTCAATCCCCTACCCACACACACACTAGAAACACCCCCCCTCACTTTACTGTCGGAGGATATTTATTCCCCCCCTCAATCCCCTACCCCCACACACACACACATTAGAAACCCCCCCTTCATTTTACTGTCAGAGGATACTTATTCCCCTCCCCCTCAATCCCCTACCCCCACACACACACATTAGAAACCTGCCCCCCCCCATCCTCACTTTACTGTCGGAGGATATTTATTCCCCCCGCCCCAAATCCCCTACACACACACACATTAGAAACCCCCCCCTCCTCATTTCTTAACCATTATATCCAAAAAGCACCCACTTTTGGAAAGGATCAGCAACTTTTTATTTTTCTTGTATGAGTTGCAACCCCACCCCACCCTCCCACAAAAAAGGAAAGTTCCCCCTTTATCTTCCTCTTCTTTCCCCTCACTCCCTACCTTCTTCCTCTGGAGCTGACTCAGTTCTGTCTCTCTCTCTCTCTCTCTCTCCCTCCCTCCCCCACCCCCCACAAATCTCTCTCTCCCTTTTTTTTGGCTTTTGTTTATCGCGATTTAGAGTCAAGCCTTTTTTTTCTCTCTCTCTCTGTCTTTGAATCCCCCTCCCAACCTCCAGCAGCAGTAAATTATTGGGGAAATTAGCCTGAAAAGAGAGGGGAAGCCTATTTTATTGGATGTGTGTGTGTGTGTTTTTTATTCCCCCCCCCCCCCCCCCCCCCACCGGCAACTCTGATTTCTTAAGAAGCAAAGTCCATCCCAAAGAACCAATCTCGGGTCTACTTGGACATTTATAAGGTGCAATATATATATTTTTTTCCTCCTCCTTTTTGCCCCACTCCCACCCACTTCAAGATTCGTGCTTTTCCTTTTTTTTTTTAAATTCTACCCCCAATCCCTCCCTCCCTCCCTCCCTTCTCTCCAGGAAGTCCATCTAAGGATATCTGTCTTCCTTTTGGAAATCCCTCGAGAAGATAATTCCAGGAGGCTCGTTTCTTTAACCCACACATGGAATGCGTCTGAGGAGTCCTTGTACTTCAGTGCTTTTGGTTTTTAAACCCCTTTCTGGAACCTCCTCTTGTGTTCGTCTACTTTTGGATGCGCTCGTAATAAGGATACGAGAACAGAAAAAGGACGTCACATTCTTCTCCATGACAGCAAGACTTTAGGAAAGGGAGTGGACTTTATCATTAATTTTTTTTTTTAAAAAGAAATATCCTTTAATATTTATATCAGTACTGACAACCCGTACAAACTTTGACAAACGGGTGAAACCGAACATGGAGTTGCCACCCAGGGCAGGTGGCTATCGCCAGAGCCGGAGGTCTCGGTCCCAGAGGGACAGAGAGAGGAAGATGGCCGGGACTGGGGGCAGGGACTCCAGGCCCTACTCGCCTTCCTCTGGGTCAGACCGAGAGACGGGGGAGGGTCCGGGCTCCTCCAGGCCCAGGCCTCCCAGGCGCAGGAGGAGGGAGTCCACGTCCTGCGAGGAGGATATCATTGATGGGTTTGCCATCACCAGCTTCCCAACGCTGGAGGCCCTGGAGGTAAGCAGTCTCCCGGTGACAGAATACACGGTTGTCGTTTATCTATGAAAGGAAGCCGTGCAGATCCCCCTCTCTCTCTCTCTCTCTCTCTCTCTCTCGCCCCTGCTCCACTCGGCCGACTTATAGCCTGACGTGCTCGTCTGATGCCTGCCTCGCTTTCAGAGAGAAAAAAAAATTAGTGCTTGCTTAAACTTGACAGTTTTTAAAAAAAAAATCTGCCACGACTCGAATAGAGAAGGGAGATTGTGTGAGTGAGTGTTTTTTTTTCCCTGTAGAAGTAGAGGATGTGGAGTCACTTCAGAAGATGCAAAAGGAAGCTTGGCTTCTGCGATATCAGATTTAACCCCTCGTTCCTGGGGTTGGTGGGGGGGGGGAGAAAGGATGAACAGGCTCTGGGGCAGTTCCCTTCCGAGGAGGGGGTGACTACGTGGGGTTGGGGAGAGGGGAGCTGGGGGTCTGCACGGGGGCGCGAGATTAAGATAGTGAAAGTTGAGCCATCGCGTGGATGCTTTCTCCCCCCCCCCCCCCCCACCATTGCGTGCGAGACCACAACTGGTGTGGGTGGTGGGGGGGGGGGGGGGGTGTGCGGTCCATCACTATATGAGTGTCCGGGGGCGAATGTGCCACTCGCTCCCACGGGGAGTGCGTGAAATGAATCGTGTTAGGTTTAAGAGGGGGGGTGGTGGTTGAAGTTGGATAAATGCACGAGGGAGGAAGGAATAGAAGGAGATGTGGATAGAGTCATAGAGGTCCACAGCACAGGAAAAGGCCCTTCGGCCCATCGAGTCTGCACCGGTTGAACAAGTCCCGAACTGTTCTAATCCCACTTTCCAGTACTAAGCCCACAGCCTCGTATCCGTGGCATCGCAAGTGCACATCCAAATACTTCTTAATGGATTGTGTGTGTGTGTGTGTGTGTGTGTTTGGGGTGGTGGGGGGGGGGGTAGATGAAGAGGGGGAGGAGGCCGGTGTGGGGTAGGAACACCCATGGAGCAGAGGGGCCGAGCGGCCTGTGGGTTTTCGTGCGCGCCTCAGAACCCAGTTTATTCGGGCTGGGGGCGGGTTGGGAGGGTTAAGTTTTGACGGGGGCTCTTTCACGTTTGGGCGGTGCAGAAGCGCTTCCTGAATCAGTGTGTCGCAGCGCGGGGAAAAATGAGTGGGGCTGTCAGGGGGACGTGGCCTTTCACGGTTGATTGTAAAGGAAGGGAATTCGTATAGCGCCTCTTGCAACCTCGGGGCATCCCGAGATGCTCTGAAGCCAATGAAATGTTTCTGAAGGTGGGAGCCGCTGTGTTCACCCAGTAAATGAAGCCACTAACCTGTGCGCAGCAAACCCCTGTGACAGCGAATACAGTCACCTCCACATACTCTGTTTATGGCCTCGGTTGAGGGATGTTGGCTCCAGGGTGCTGGGTGGAGGGGGAGGTGGGGGGTGGGGGGGAGCAGGAAGCCCCTTCGCTGTCCTTTGGGTTTGTCAGTCCGCCCAAGAGGGCAAGTGGGGCTCCCAGTTTAATGTCCTGTCCAATCGGCAGCGTTTCAATTGGTACAACGTTCCCTTGGCACTGGCGCCGGCCCTCCGGCGGCGCGGCGCTCCCTCGGCACTGGCGGCGGCGCGGCGCTCCCTCGGCACTGGCGGCGGCGCGGCGCTCCCTCGGCACTGGCGGCGGCGCGGCGCTCCCTCGGCACTGGCGGCGGCGCGGCGCTCCCTCGGCACTGGCGGCGGCGCGGCGCTCCCTCGGCACTGGCGGCACGGCGCTCCCTCGGCACTGGCGGCACGGCGCTCCCTCGGCACTGGCGGCGGCGCTCCCTCGGCACTGGCGGCGGCGCTCCCTCGGCACTGGCGGCGGCGCTCCCTCGGCACTGGCGGCGGCGCTCCCTCGGCACTGGCGGCGGCGCTCCCTCGGCACTGGCGGCGGCGCTCCCTCGGCACTGGCGGCGGCGCTCCCTCGGCACTGGCGGCGGCGCTCCCTCGGCACTGGCGGCGGCGCTCCCTCGGCACTGGCGGCGGCGCTCCCTCGGCACTGGCGGCGGCGCTCCCTCGGCACTGGCGGCGGCGCTCCCTCGGCACTGGCGGCGGCGCTCCAGCAGCGCGGCCTGAAATAAGGCTTGAGTCCGTGGAGTTGGCCTGGAACCCAGTGTCCTTTGACTCCAATGCCATCGTGGCTCACTGCTCAAGTCCCTCTCCATGTGCCGTCTTGCGCTTGGCCACGGGCCCGTCCCTGCTCCCAACTTATAGTAATCCTTACGTAGAACTGGACACCTTTAGCAGCATCTTAGTTTCACGTAGCCCCTTGTCACGTAGTGGAACATCCCAAAGGGGATTTACAGGGGCGAGTTTCACAGCAAAGCACACCCCGAGAGCCAAGAGCAGGTGACTGGGAAGCTCAGTCGCGCAAGATCCCAGCATTGCAGGAGCCCAGAGCTCTCCAAGGGTTGCAGAGATGCTGAGGGCTGGAGGCACGAGACCCATGAGTGGGTTTGAACACACGATTAAGAATTTGGAAATCGAGGCATGGCCAGGCCTGGAGCTATACCGCAGGTTGAGGGGAGGGGTAGGGGGTGGAGAGCGCAGCGGGAACTTGATGGAGGTTAGGGTACAGGGCAGTCAAGTTTAGAGCGAGCTGAAGTTGACCTCCAAAATGGGGGTGGCGGGGGGGTGAAATCTGGCCCGAGGTGGGGCACGGGGAACGGTCGAGTGTCGAGGTACCAAAGGCACCGACGACGGTTTCGACAGCGGAATAGCTGGGGCACCTTTTCCGAGCTCCAGGCCCGGCGGGACGGTGGATGCGGGGGGTGGTGGCGGCAGATAAACGCTTGGAGGGCGCCCGACCACTCGCGTTGGGCCGGCCCTCCCTGGAGTGCAGCTGCTGCGTTTGTCTAGCACCTTTCGTGACCTCAAGCCACCCCCAAAGCCTTTCCAGCCAATGACACACCCTCGAAGCGTCGGCGCTGCCGTCACGTCGGAGACTCAGCAGTCGGACGGCGCACAGCAAGCTCCCGCAAACAGCGACAGCAGATCATCTGCTTTTGTGACATTGATTGTGGGGTGAGGGGGAGGGTGGGGGTTGGGGGTAAATATTGAATTGGACGTTGACTGGAGGGAGGGTGGATAAATATTGAGTTGGACGTTGACTGGGAGAGGTGGGCGGGGGGATAAATATTGAGCTGGACGTAGGCCAGAGCCCCCTCCCCCTCCATTCCTCAAAATGCAAGAGCCGACCACCCAGCTGCAGGGGGCTGGAGTCACGTGTAGGCTGGAGCGGGTAAGGGCGGCAGATTTCCCTCCCCTCAAGGACCTCGGTGGGCCAGATGCCGGGAGTTTCCCGGTCACCATCGCCGAGACTCTCTTTCGATCCCGGAGTTTATTAACTGGGTTTAAATTTCCCCCCGGCTGCCACCGGTGGGGTTCGAACCCAGGGCACTGGCTCTGGATTGCCAGCCCGGTTTCATAACCACGACACCGCCGGTGCCTCCACTGGGACCTGCTAACTCGGAGGTGAGAGTGCGCCTGACCAGCCACGACTGTCTCGAGTGGCTGAGCAGCGAGCCCTGTTAAGGATGCCAAATTCCATGAGCGATTGGTTTCCCTCGTGTATTGTGGTCTGCTTCGGTGTTTTCACCCAGACTCTGGGGGAGGTGAATCAGCAGTGTTATCGCTCCTGCCTGTCCGGCAATGAGATCAGCAGCCTCCTGGAGGCACCCCACCCTGCCTTTGCCCGCCACCTCCAATTTGAAATCTTTTATCCTCCTCTTCAGATCTCCCTGGCGCCCCCTCCTTGAGCTGAGAAACTGCTCCGCCCTTCTTCAGCCGCCTGCCCCTTTAACCCGTCCTGCATCTTCGCCCGTGGCTCGGTGGTCAAGAGTGCTCTGTTTACACTCCCTGTGGAACGCCCCCCCCCCCCCCCCCCCCCCCGCCCTCCCTGGGAGGGGGCGGGGCACATTACTTGTTTAAATGTTGGGCGTGTCAGATTTACAGTGGCGAAGGAGGCCATTGTGCCCGTCTTGTCAGTGTCGGCTGTAACCAGCCCCAGCCCATCCTCCAGCCCCCGGTACAGTAGCCCCAGAGGCTATAGCAACCCCCCACCCCACCCCCGTGCCAACCCCAAGTGTTTGGCTGCGATGTGGGCTTCTGCCTCGGCCACCCCTGTGGGTTCCAAATCACCGCTACCGCTCTGTGAAAAAGAATTACTTCCCGACTCGCCCTTGGACCTTCCAGTTATTTTAAACCCCATCCCCCTGGTCACTGACACCTCCCTGCTCAGAGCGATAGGTCCTTCCTACCCGCTTTATCCGGGCCCCTCCTCACTTTGGACACGTCGATTGAATCTTGCCCTCGTTTCCAAAAAGAGCCCCAGCCTATCCGGTCATCGCTAAAAATTCTCCAATCCTGATCACGTCCTGTGTAAATCTCCTCTGTACCCTCACCAGTGTGAGCGCGTTGTTCTTTCAATGCACCGAGCAGAGCTGGATGCAGTACTCCAGCTGTGGCCTAACTACCATTTTAGGCAACTCCCTGCCCTGATACTCGAAGCCTCAGTTGATAACAGGTTTCCTGCCTCGCTGAGCTGTCCTGCTGCCTTCAGGGGTCTGTGGAGGTGCGCTCCAAGGTCCCTCTGTTCCTCACTATCCTACCAGTCAGTGTGGACTCGCTTGCCTCACTAGCCCTCCCCGAATGCATTAGCCTCACGCTCCACCCGATTAAACTGCATTTGTCACTTCTCTGCCCGCCTGCCCAGACCGTTGACACCTCCCCGCAGCCGACGGCTTTCTTCCTGGCTGTCAACCGCCCGGCCAGGTTTTGTGTGGTCCGCACTTTTTCTTAACCCCCGCCTCCCCAGCCGCCCCATGCCTTTACGTTTTAAATCGTTGAGATTTATCACAAACGGCCAGGGAAGCAGGACCAAGCCCTGCAGAGCCCCAAAGGGACTGCATATGTGTCAGCAAGTTGATGCAAGCTTTCAAATAACTATCTGTTTCAATGCAATCCCCTTTTATTCCCCTAAACTCCAGGGAACATGGGTCTCATGTACTCAATCCCCCCCTCCTCCTCCTCCTCAGAGGAGAGTCCCCTCATGCCTGGAAGGCTAACATGCCAGTTGCCTTCCTCATTGCCTGCTACACCTGCATGTTAAGTTTCTGTGCCTGCCATGCAAGGAGCCCACAGGTCCCTTTGGAATAGAGCTATTTACAGTACAGGAGGAGGGCATTCAGCCCGTGGAGCGACCCGGTCAGCCCTGCGCCCTGCTCGTCTCCCCCGCCCCCCCCACCATACCCCGTTAGGTTCATTCCCCTCGGGTGTCCCTCCAATTGGAATCATTCATCGTCTCTGCTTCCACTACCACCGCCCCCCCCGCCTCCCCTGTAGATAGTGAGCCCCCCAGGTTACCCCTCTCTGCGTTTAAAATAAATAGTAGTTCCGACTTGCGTTTCCCACCCTCCCCTGCATCTCTTGCTCAGGATTTCAAATCTGACCAAAGTGTAAAAGCTTCTCACTTTTTTAAAAAAAAAATTTGTGTTTCACTTCCTTCTGACAAAGTGAATGACTTCACATGCCCCCATGTGAAACGCCAGCTGCCACCTGCCAGCCCACTCAGTCAGAGAGGGCCTAACCATCTCCCGTTGACATTCACTTCTTTAAAATCATGTGGAGTGGAGGGTGGGATCCACCATTGACCAGAAACTGAACTGGACCAGCCATATAAATACTGTGGCTACAAGAGCAGGTCAGAGGCTGGGAATCCTGCGGAGAGTAACTCACCTACTGACTCCCCAAAGCCTGTCCACCATCTACAAGGCACCAGTCAGGAGTGTGATGGAATATTCCCCAGTTGCCTGGATGAGTGCGGCTCCCACTTGAGAAGCTCGACACCATCCAGGACAAAGCAGCCCCGCTCGATTGGTACCCCATCCACAAACACTCACTCCCTCCCCCACCGACGCACAGTAGCAGCAGTGTGTGTACCATCTACAAGATGCACTGCAGCAACTCACCAAGGCTCCTTCGACAGAGCCGCCCAAACCCACGACCTCTACCATCTAGAAGGACAAGGGCAGCAGACACATGGGGAACACCACCACATGGAAGTTCCCCTCTAAGCCACTCACCCATCCCGACTTGGAAATATATCAGTTGTTCCTTCACTGTCGCCGGGTCCAAATCCTGGAACTCGCTCCCTAACAGCGCTGTTGGTGTACCTACACCACACGGGGAATGCAGCGGCTCAAGAAGGCGGCTCACACACCACCTTCTCGAGGGGGCAATTAGGGATGGGCAATAAACGCTGGGCCCAGCCAGCGACGCCCACATCCCGTGAATGAATTTAAAAGAAAAAAATTCACTTAACCTCCTCACAGCCTCTTGACAGCTTACTCACCAACTTAGCTTTGTGTTGTCAGCAAACAGGGATAATGCAATGCGATGTGGAGCCCTCTCCTTTGTATGGTCTTGATGTAGCTCAGCTCACTGCCCCGAGGTGGGGTGAGATGAGAGATTTCTTCACTTGGAGGGCCGTGAATCTTCGGAATTCCCTACCCCGGAAGGCCGTGCGTGTTCAAGTTGGCGATCGAGAGGCTTGCCACGGGGAACCAAGGGGAATGCAGGGAGAGGGGTGGGAGACTGGAGTTGAAGCCCAAGATCGGCCTTGAATGGGAAGCCGGCTTGACAGGTCGAAAGGTGGCCTCCTGCTCCCGCTTGTGCGGGGACCAGGGGTGGCCTTGGAATGTTCCGGAGAATGTCGCCCCGTTTTGGTTGGCAAGAAGCGTTGGGGTTAGACAGTGCCCTCCCTGCGGGGCAAGCATCCCGTGATTGCCTCGCCAGAGAGCCGCCAAGCGAATGTTTTGACAGCAAGCCGCAGGGTGAGATGTTGGGACACAGGCCGACCGCGCTCGGTGCGTTTTTGCAGGGCCTCTGAAAAGGGGAGAGATGGGGGTTGGGGAGGGAATTCCAGAGCTTCGGGCTGGGATGCCTGAAAGCACGGCTCCAAAGGCGGAATGATGGAAATCGGAGTTGGGAGGGGGGGGGGGGGGGGGGGGGGGGGGGGGGGGGGGGAGGGGGGGCCGTGTGGGGTGCAGGAGAAAGGAGTTGGCGTTCCGGCAAGAAGCCGATATTGGAAGAGTGCACACATCTCGGAGGGTTGTATGGGGCTGGAGGAGGTTACAGAGATATGGAGGGCTGGAGGAGGTTACGCTGATAGGGAGGGGTGTAGGGGTCTGGAGGAGGTTACAGAGATAGGGAGGGTTGTAGGGGCTGGAGGAGGTTACAGAGATAGGGAGGGGTGTAGGGGGCTGGAGGAGGTTACAGAGATAGGGAGGGATGTAGGGGCTGGAGGAGGTTACAGAGATAGGGAGGGTTGTAGGGGCTGGAGGAGGTTACAGAGATAGGGAGGGGTGTAGGGGCTGGAGGAGGTTACAGAGATAGGGAGGGGTGTAGGGGCTGGAGGAGGTTACAGAGATAGGGAGGGGTGTAGGGGCTGTAGGAGGTTACAGAGATAGGGAGGGGTGTAGGGGCTGTAGGAGGTTACAGAGATAGGGAGGGGTGTAGGGCTGGAGGAGGTTACAGAGATAGGGAGGGGTGTAGGGGCTGGAGGAGGTTACAGAGATAGGGAGGGGTGTAGGGGCTGGAGGAGGTTACAGAGATAGGGAGGGTTGTCGGTGCTGGAGGAGGTTACAGAGAGGGAGAGGGGTTGGAGTTAAGGAGGCGACGAGAAACAGAGGGATTCGGTGATGAGGGTATAACTTGTAAAACTGAGACGCTGCCTGACCGGGAGTCACTGCAGGTCAACAAGAAGAGTGGCAAGGTATTGGAGTTATAAAGCCGTGTGGTAACTGAGACTTGGATGAGCTGAGGCAGTGGTGGGAATGGGCCATGTTGTATACTGTGTGAGAAGGAAGGATGAACCCCAGCTTGTACACTTCTCTCCCCATTCAAATAATTGTGTCTGTACGTTCCTCTCTCCCTCTCTCGCTTCCCCTGTTCACAGAATTGTGTATATAAACTGCTCTCCCACCCCCCCCATTCAAATAATTGTGTATATACACTCCTCTCCCACATCCCTTATTCACAGAATTGAGTTTGTACACTCCTCTCTTTTCGGCCCCCCCCCACCCCCCTGCCCATTCATAGAATTGTGTATGTACATTCCGCCGCTCCCCCCCCCCCCCCCCCCCAACCAAGCTGTCAGATTATTCCAGCCAGAAGAATGATACTGGGGGCTTGTTCCCCGTCAGGAGTTGAGTTCCACGGAACTGGGATCAAGGGGCAGGGTGATGTGTGTTTAAAGGTGCTGTCCAGCAGCTGGACTGGAGAGACACAACGTCCGGTGGAGATGTTCAGCCTGTCTCCCGGTCCAATCGCGTAAGCAGCCTTTATAACGTCCTGTTGACCCTCTGAGACAGCTCACTGTACTGCCAACAACACTGGCACTGCAACCTTTGGACAGGCTGGCAAACGGACTTTGGGCTGCTACCTCCGACACTTCATCGGGATATCGAGCAGCTCTTCCTTCTTGGGGAGGAATTCTCGCCCTCAGCCCCACCCTTGCCTTCCCACCGCCCTGATCTTTGACATCAGCAGGTTTCATTATGCCTTATTGTTTCCTCTTTACAAAAGCAGGGTGCCTGAATGAACCCTCAGCTACCAGAGGAAGGTTTGGAGTGGGTTGCTCCATTTGTTATAAATCTGGAACAGATTTATCAGCCCCTTGTGCTCCTGCCCTGTCTCTGGGTCCACCAACGCTCGATATTTTTAAAGAAAAACATTCTCACCCTCGTGTTGAGATACCTCCCCGGCCTGCTCTCTCCCCGCCAAAACACCCCAAGATCCATCTTTTTTCACCTCCTCACGCCCTCGCAAATCTCTGAGCTCCTCCAGTTGTGACCTGCTGCCCATCCCCCACTCTCCTGTATTCCAAAACTGTCCATGGCCTTGTATGCTACCCCTCTCTCCTCCTCCCTGACCTCTGCATCTCCCATAGCCCTACCAAAATCTCTGCCTCCGTGGCCTCTTGCATGTGCCCTGGTTTTTAGTTGCTCCGTCATTGACTGCTGCTCCTTCAGCTGCCTGGACCCCAAGTTGTGGAATCCCTTCCCTCGTGCGCCCCCCCCAGCCCCCCCCAGTCTGTCTTGCTCCTGGATAGACCTCTGGTGTTTGCGCGAATAGTTCCGGGGGGTTAGGGTTCTGGGGAATGGCTCCAGGGATGAGGGACTTCAGTTCCGTGGACGCATTGGAGAAGATGGGATTGTCTTCCTTTGAGAAGAACAGTGCTTGGGGCCCCAGCTATTCACAGTCTATATCAACGATTTGGATGTGGTGTCCAAATGTAACGTTCCCGAGTTTGTTGATGGGGAGGGGATGTAGATGGGGGAAGGTTTTAGACCGGCTGAGCGAGTGGGCAAGACTGTGGCAGATAGAAGATAACGTGGGGGAAAATGTCAATTCATCCAATTTAGCCGGGAAGACGGAAGTGTAGAGTCTTTATTAAATGGGGAAAGATTGGGAAGATGTCTGGAGAGACTTGGATCACGAGTCAATGAAAGCTAACATGCGGGTGCAGCAAGCAATAAGGGAGGCACGTTGGCCTTTATCAAGGGGATATGAGTACAGGAGTAAAGATGTCTTGCCGCAGTTGTACAGAGCCTCGGCGGGGGCGCACCTGGATTACCGTGTGCCGTCTTGGTCTCCTTATCCAAGGAAGGATGCACTTGCCATAGAGGGAGTACAATGAAGGCTCACCAGACTGGCCTAGGGATGGCGGGATTGTCGTATGAGGGAGAGATTGAGGAGACTGGGCCTGTATTCTCTGGGGAGTTTAGAAGCAAGTGAGATGATCTCATTGAAAAGTACGAAACTCTTACCGAGTATTTGCGGGGAGGATATTTCCCCTGGCTGGTGGTGATGATGGGGGTGGCTGGGGGGTGAGTGGAGTCTAGAACCAGGGGACACAGTCTCAGAATAAGGGGTAGGCCATTTATAACTGAAATAAGGAGGAATTTCTTTACTCAGAGGGTGGTGAAGTTTTTTTTATTCATTCATAGGATGTGAACATCGCTGGCTTGGCCAGCGTTTATTGCCCATCCCTAAATGCCCTTGTTGAGAGGGAAGTTAAGAGTCAACTACATTGCTGTGGGTCTGGGGTCACTTGTAGGCCAGACCAGGTATGGACGGCAGACTTCCTTCCCTAAAGGGCATTAGCGAACCAGATGGGTTTTTAAACAATCGACAATGGCTTCATGGTCATCATCAGAATTTAAATTCTCTAATTAAATTCTCTAATTCTCGCAGAGGGATGAAGAGGCTCAGTTATTACGTTCAAGGTAGAGATCAATAGATTTTTACATTTTAAAGTCATCAAGGGATATGGGGATAGTGTGGGAAAGTTGGAGGTAGAAAATCAGCCAGGATCTCGTTGGATGGCAGAGCAGGCTCAAGGAGCGGAGTGACCTACTCCGGCTCCTAATTCTTTTCTTCCTAAGAGAAGGTTGAGAGGAGATTGGCTAGAACTATTGAAAATGATGAGGGGTCTGGACAATGTAGATGGGGAGGAAGTATTCCCACTGGTGCCGGAGTGTGTGGTGGAGGCAGGGTCAGCCGAGGCTTTCAAGAGGGAGTTGGGTTGTTATCTGAAAAGGAAGAACGTGCAATTGGAGGCAGGGGAGTGGCACTCAGTGCAGCGCTCACTCGGAGAGCCAGTGCACCCAAGATGGGGTGAATGGGCTCCTCCTGTGCTTGTCACCGCTGTGTGATTGGTGGTAAGATCTGGCGGTGTTGGCTGAGGGAGAGAAAGCGAACGAGTCATGGTGACTTGATTCTTTTTCCAGACTGGAGGGAGATGGACAGTGCTGTTGCTACTCCCACCTCCCTCCCGAGGGTCAGTATTAGGACCATTGTTCCTTTCGATATCTCAATGACCCAGACTTAGGTACACAGGAGAACCAATTCAAAATTTGCTAGTGACCTGAACCATGGAAATGTTGTTAACAACAAGGATGACGGTAATAGACTTTGACAACACTTAGTCTGGTGAAATGGGCAGGCATGTGGCAGATACAGTTTAACAAAGAGGTGTGAGGCAATAACACTGGGCAGAAGAATGAGAGGCAATGTTAATGAAATGGTACAATTTGAAAGGGGTGCAGGAGCAGAGGGCTTGTACTTACCAAGCCTTTCAACGTGCAGGACATTGTGCAAAAGGCTGTTGGACAAACCTTGGGTTTATTCATACTCAAATGATCACAGCAGTTTATGCTGGTCGTTTTAAATTTGGCATTCTTGCATTTGTCCTGATGAGTACAGTATGAAATATGGCGTTCTTGTGTTTGTCCTGATGAGTGCAGTGTGAAATATGGCGTTCTTGTGTTTGTCCTGTTGAGTGCAGTATGAAATTTGGTGTTCTTGTGTTTGTCCTGATGAGTGCAGTATGAAATTTGGTGTTCTTGTGTTTGTCCTGATGAGTGCAGTATGAAATTTGGTGTTCTTGTGTTTGTCCTGATGAGTGCAGTATGAAATTTGGTGTTCTTGTGTTTGTCCTGATGAGTGCAGTATGACATTTGGTGTTCTTGTGTTTGTCCTGTTGAGTGCAGTATGACATTTGGTGTTCTTGTGTTTGTCCTGAGGAGTGCAGTATGACATTTGGTGTTCTTGTGTTTGTCCTGAGGAGTGTAGTATGACATTTGGTGTTCTTGTGTTTGTCCTGAGGAGTGCAGTATGAAATTTGGTGTTCTTGTGTTTGTCCTGATGAGTGCAGTATGAAATTTGGTGTTCTTGTGTTTACCCTGCTGAACACAAGAGCAATCCATTTTGGTAGCACGTCTGTTTTTAAGGAATATTCAAGTTCTACGCTACTGAGCGACTGTTTGAAACTAGACTGTTGAGGGGTGATGCCAGGAAGTAAATCTGAAATTTTGTTTTGTTTCTTCCCCCATCCCATCTTCCCCACCTCCCCCCCCCCCCGCCCCCCCCAAAGTGGGGGAGGGGGAAATGGAAGTGAGAGGGTTAAAAATGGTCTGCCTTTTTCCCCCCGAGAGCTCACCTGGCTGGAGAAAGCATTTGAGAGCTGTGAGAGCGTGTCACGTCGATGTTGTTCCTGAGTGCCGTGGCCTCGTTCCCGGGGGAGGGCAGGTTCGCCCGAGGGGAGGGTGTCAGTAGTCGGGGATGTAATTATAAGCTGTGGGGGTGACTGGCTTGCCTTCAGGAATGGCCCACGCCCATTTCTTAATTGAATCCACAAAAGCAAGCGAATCTGTTGTTAAAACAACTGATTTAAGACTGCAGTTCATTTCCAGGCTGCGGGAGAAAGGACTCGCAGGGAGCTCGTCCCAGTTTCAGCTCGTCAGTTTGAAACTCTCATTCGTAACTTCATCACCGTGAGACTTGACGTGCTCCTGGCCGGCTTGCCTGTTGCATTCTAACCTCCGAAAGTCTCAGCTGACCCAAAACACTGCTGCCCCTGTATCCTAACTCACACTGAGTCTCTTAGCCAGCAGTGGGGTGGTAGGGCAGATCTACCCTGATAGGTGCGACATTAAAATCTTGCGTTTGCTCTGATGAGTGCAGTATGAAATTTGGTCTTCTTATATTTGTCCTGAGGAGTGCAGTATGAAATTTGGTGTTCTTGTGTTTGTCCTGATGAGTGCAGTATGAAATTTGGTGTTCTTGTGTTTGCCCTGATGAGTGCAGTATGAAATTTGGCGTTCTTGTGTTTGTCCTGAGGAGTGCAGTATGAAATTTGGCGTTCTTGTGTTTGTCCTGAGGAGTGCAGTACGAAATTTGGTGTTCTTGTGTTTGTCCTGATGGGTGCAGTATGAAATTTGGTTTTCTTGTGTTTGTCCTGATGAGTGCAGTATGAAATTTGGTGTTCTTGTGTTTGTCCTGATGGGTGCAGTATGAAATTTGGCGTTCTGGTGTTTATCCTGAGGAGTGCAGTATGAAATTTGGTGTTCTGGTGTTTGTCCTGATGAGTGCAGTATGAAATTTGGCGTTCTTGTGTTTGTCCTGAGGAGTGCAGTATGAAATTTGGTGTTCTTGTGTTTGCCCTGATGAGTGCAGTATGAAATTTGGCGTTCTTGTGTTTGTCCTGATGAATGTAAGACCAATCCACTTAAGCAGCACCTTGATTTAAAAATTTGTTTTCAAATCACTCCATGGCCCCAATTTTCCCCCCAACCCACTCCCACAGTCCTGCCAATCTCTGCAATCTCGCCCAACCCCCACAGACCTCCGAACCCTGTGCTCCTCCAATTTTGGCCTCTTATGAATCTCTGATTTTTCTCAGAGGTTGGTCAGTCTGTGGAATCCTCCACACCCACCGCCCGCAGCGCCCCCCCCCCCCCCCCCCCCCCCCCCCCCCCCCCCGCAGATAGCAGTGGAGGCCGGGGCATTGAATATATTGAAGGCTAAGTTAGACAGATATTTGATCGACGAGACGGCTGTGATCTTATCGAATGGCAGAGCAGGCTCGAGGGGCCAAATGGCCACCTCCTGCTCCCATTCCTTGTGATCTTAAAGCAACCACCAGATGTCCTCCCAAGTTCCAGCGCCACGCTTTTGAAGTGTGGTCGGAACCACCCGGGGCAGCCGATTTGCGCACAGCATGATCCTGCGGTGATCAAGATAGCCCGCGTTTTGCGATGTTGATCGAGGGAACGTGCGTGGGCCAGGATACGGGGGGGTGGGGATGACTCCTTCGCTCTGTTTTGCTGCCAAGGCATGGGTTGAACGTCTCACCCGGACGCCAGCACTTCCCAGAGTGTCGTGCTGGGCGTGGGGTCTGAACCCCCAACTGTCTGCCTCTGAGCCGTGGCTAGGATCATCGTATCCTAACTTGCTGCATCAAACGGTTTCTCCTCTGCTGCCATTCGCCACCTACCTGTGTCCTCTGGTAGCTGACCCTTCTGTTTCTCGCTAATTACTCTGCCAAAAACCCTTCCTGATCTTGAGCGCCTCGATTAAATCTCCTCTCAGCCTCCTTGGCTCCAAGAGCAGCCACAGTTTCTCTTGGCAATTGGGCTTCTACATCTCTAGCGGCGCTCTGGTGCACCTCCTCTTAGCCTTCTCTTTAAGGAGAACAATCCCCGACTCCTTGCTCTCTCCACGTAACCGAAGCCCCCCCCACCAGTATCGCCAAGGCCGGAGAAGCAAAAGCCAGCGCTCTCGAGATCATTGTGACCATGTGGTGTTCACGAGAATGGTTCCAGAGATGAGGAACTTCAGTTCCGTGGATCGATTGGAGAAGTTGGGACTGTTCTCCTCGGAGTGTGGCGGAGGGAGGGTCAGTCGAGAGGTTCGAGAGGGAACAGGATTGTTATCGGGAAAGGTCGAGATGAGATTTGATGGAGGTGTTCAACATCGTGAGGGGTCTGGGACGGAGTGGATCGGGTGAAATGTTCCCATCGGGGGAAGGACGGAGAAGCAGAGGGACACAGATTGAAGGCGATGGGTAAAAGGAGTGACGGAGACACGAGGAGAAACTTTTTCACGCAGCGAGGAGTTAGGATCTGGAACGCGTTGCCTGAGAGTGTGGGGGAGGGAGGGTCAATCGAGGGGTTAGGATCTGGAACGCGCTGCCTGAGAGTGTGGGGGAGGGAGGGTCAATTGTGGGGATTAGGATCTGGAACGCGCTGCCTGAGAGTGAGGGGGAGGGAGGGTCAATCGAGGGGTTAGGATCTGGAACGTGCTGCCTGAGAGTGTGGGGGAGGGAGGGTCAGTCGAGGGGTTTGAGAGGTAATGGGGTTATTGGGAAAGCAACGTGCAGGGTTAAGGGGGAGGGGAGTGGCTGCAGTTGCGTTGCTCACTCAGAGCTAGCGCACACACGACTGGCCAAATGGCCTCCTCCCGTGCCTTTAACCGTTCTGGAACTTGTGTGTTACAGCCCTGACCCCAACCCTATTACTGGACGTTAGTGATTGCCTCACTGCTGTGAGTGCTCGGTTTGAAAAAAAATAACAGATTGACACGAAGCCCTGCGCACAGCCCCATCCCAATGTGTGGCTGGTGAGATTTCTGTGTCGCCCGTCACAAAGTGACCGAAGTTGCAGTCTCGGGTTTGTCAGCCGGATACCTCCCGCCTTGTTCGGCGACCGGTCACTCTGAAGGGCTGCCTCGTATCTCTGCGCGCAGAGGGGTCCAGAATAAGCCAGAACGACCTGCTGCAAGTAACCCTGTCCCTCTTTTCCTCCCACCCTGGCCTCTTTCCAAGCGCAAGTCACCTGTGCAGAAAAAAGTGCCTCCCATTCGTTGCTATGTAGAATGGCGTGGCGCTGTTCCCGGCCAGAGCGGAGAGAATTTGCCAAACTCTGCCTGCAAACCACATTTGCAAGGGGGCCGGGACTGGCTGTCCGCACGCAGTTCGTATGGGGTAACTCGCTCAGTGTTTTCCTGAAGGGCAACAATAAAAGTTCCACATTTATTGGAGGCCTTGCTGTAGTTTTGTAAATAGGCTCTTGTTTAATGCAGTTTGTCGTGACCCTTTCTTCAAAAAAAGAACCCTTTTTTTGCTGATGTTAATTTTCCTTTAAAGTTTGTAGAGGCTCCTTTTTTAAATGGACTGCTTGCTGGAGTTTGTAGAGGCTCTTATTTTAAATAGACTGTTTGCTGGAGTTTGTAGAGGTTCCTTTTTTAAATAGACTGTTTGCTGGAGTTTGTAGAGGCTCTTATTTTAAATCGACTGCTGGAGTTTGTAGAGGCTCCTTTTTTAAATGGACTGTTTGCTGGAGTTTGTAGAGGCTCCTTTTTTGAATGGACTGTTTGCTGGAGTTTGTAGAGGTTCCTTTTTTAAATGGACTGTTTGCTGGAGTTTGTAGAGGTTCCTTTTTTAAATAGACTGTTTGCTGGAGTTTGTAGAGGTTCCTTTTTTAAATGGACTGTTTGCTGGAGTTTGTAGAGGTTCCTTTTTTAAATAGACTGTTTGCTGGAGTTTGTAGAGGTTCCTTTTTTAAATGGACTGTTTGCTGGAGTTTGTGGAGGCTCCTTTTTTAAATGGACTGTTTGCTGGAGTTTGTAGAGGTTCCTTTTTTAAATGGACTGTTTGCTGGAGTTTGTAGAGGCTCCTTTTTTAAATGGACTGTTTGCTGGAGTTTGTAGAGGCTCTTATTTTAAATGGACTGTTTGCTGGAGTTTGTGGAGGCTCCTTTTTTAAATGGACTGTTTGCTGGAGTTTGTAGAGGCTCCTTTTTTAAATGGACTGTTTGCTGGAGTTTGTAGAGGCTCCTTTTTTAAATGGGCTGTTTGCTGGAGTTTGTAGAGGCTCTTATTTTAAATGGACTGTTTGCTGGAGTTTGTAGACGTTCCTTTTTTAAATGGACTGTTTGCTGGAGTTTGTAGACGTTCCTTTTTTAAATGGACTGTTTGCTGGAGTTTGTAGACGTTCCTTTTTTAAATGGGCTGTTTGCTGGAGTTTGTGGAGGCTCCTTTTTTAAATGGACTGTTTGCTGGAGTTTGTAGAGGTTCCTTTTTTAAATGGACTGTTTGCTGGAGTTTGTAGAGGCTCCTTTTTTAAATGGACTGTTTGCTGGAGTTTGTAGAGGCTCTTATTTTAAATGGACTGTTTGCTGGAGTTTGTGGAGGCTCCTTTTTTAAATGGACTGTTTGCTGGAGTTTGTAGAGGCTCCTTTTTTAAATGGACTGTTTGCTGGAGTTTGTAGAGGCTCCTTTTTTAAATGGGCTGTTTGCTGGAGTTTGTAGAGGCTCTTATTTTAAATGGACTGTTTGCTGGAGTTTGTAGACGTTCCTTTTTTAAATGGACTGTTTGCTGGAGTTTGTAGACGTTCCTTTTTTAAATGGACTGTTTGCTGGAGTTTGTAGACGTTCCTTTTTTAAATGGGCTGTTTGCTGGAGTTTGTAGACGTTCCTTTTTTAAATGGGCTGTTTGCTGGAGTTCGTAGAGGCTCTTATTTTAAATGGACTGTTTGCTGGAGTTTGTAGACGTTCCTTTTTTAAATGGGCTGTTTGCTGGAGTTTGTAGAGGCTCCTTTTTTAAATGGACTGTTTGCTGGAGTTTGTGGAGGCTCCTTTTTTAAATGGACTGTTTGCTGGAGTTTGTAGAGGTTCCTTTTTTAAATGGACTGTTTGCTGGAGTTTGTAGAGGCTCCTTTTTTAAATGGACTGTTTGCTGGAGTTTGTAGAGGCTCTTATTTTAAATGGACTGTTTGCTGGAGTTTGTGGAGGCTCCTTTTTTAAATGGACTGTTTGCTGGAGTTTGTAGAGGCTCCTTTTTTAAATGGACTGTTTGCTGGAGTTTGTAGAGGCTCCTTTTTTAAATGGGCTGTTTGCTGGAGTTTGTAGAGGCTCTTATTTTAAATGGACTGTTTGCTGGAGTTTGTAGAGGCTCCTTTTTTAAATGGACTGTTTGCTGGAGTTTGTAGAGGTTCCTTTTTTAAATGGACTGTTTGCTGGAGTTTGTAGAGGCTCCTTTTTTAAATGGACTGTTTGCTGGAGTTTGTAGAGGCTCTTATTTCAAATCGACTGCTGGAGTTTGTAGAGGTTCCTTTTTTAAATGGACTGTTTGCTGGAGTTTGTAGAGGCTCTTATTTCAAATCGACTGCTGGAGTTTGTAGAGGCTCCTTTTTTAAATGGACTGTTTGCTGGAGTTTGTAGAGGTTCCTTTTTTAAATGGACTGTTTGCTGGAGTTTGTAGAGGCTCCTTTTTTAAATGGACTGTTTGCTGGAGTTTGTAGACGTTCCTTTTTTAAATAGACTGTTTGCTGGAGTTTGTAGAGGTTCCTTTTTTAAATGGGCTGTTTGCTGGAGTTTGTAGAGGCTCCTTTTTTAAATAGACTGTTTGCTGGAGTTTGTAGACGTTCCTTTTTTAAATGGACTGTTTGCTGGAGTTTGTGGAGGCTCCTTTTTTAAATGGACTGTTTGCTGGAGTTTGTAGAGGCTCTTATTTTAAATAGACTGTTTGCTGGAGTTTGTAGAGGTTCCTTTTTTAAATGGACTGTTTGCTGGAGGTTGTAGAGGCTCCTTTTTTAAATGGACTGTTTGCTGGAGTTTGTAGAGGTTCCTTTTTTAAATGGACTGTTTGCTGGAGGTTGTAGAGGCTCCTTTTTTAAATGGACTGTTTGCTGGAGTTTGTAGAGGCTCTTATTTTAAATGGACTGTTTGCTGGAGTTTGTAGAGGTTCCTTTTTTAAATGGACTGTTTGCTGGAGTTTGTAGAGGCTCTTATTTTAAATGGACTGTTTGCTGGAGTTTGTAGAGGCTCCTTTTTTAAATGGACTGTTTGCTGGAGTTTGTAGAGGCTCCTTTTTTAAATGGACTGTTTGCTGGAGTTTGTAGAGGCTCCTTTTTTAAATGGACTGTTTGCTGGAGTTTGTAGAGGCTCCTTTTTTAAATGGACTGTTTGCTGGAGTTTGTAGAGGCTCTTATTTTAAATGGACTGTTTGCTGGAGTTTGTGGAGGCTCCTTTTTTAAATGGGCTGTTTGCTGGAGTTTGTAGAGGCTCTTATTTTAAATGGACTGTTTGCTGGAGTTTGTAGACGTTCCTTTTTTAAATGGACTGTTTGCTGGAGTTTGTAGACGTTCCTTTTTTAAATGGACTGTTTGCTGGAGGTTGTAGAGGCTCCTTTTTTAAATGGACTGTTTGCTGGAGTTTGTAGAGGTTCCTTTTTTAAATGGGCTGTTTGCTGGAGTTTGTAGAGGCTCTTATTTTAAATGGACTGTTTGCTGGAGTTTGTAGACGTTCCTTTTTTAAATGGACTGTTTGCTGGAGTTTGTAGACGTTCCTTTTTTAAATGGACTGTTTGCTGGAGGTTGTAGAGGCTCCTTTTTTAAATGGACTGTTTGCTGGAGGTTGTAGAGGCTCCTTTTTTAAATGGACTGTTTGCTGGAGGTTGTAGAGGCTCCTTTTTTAAATGGACTGTTTGCTGGAGTTTGTAGAGGCTCTTATTTTAAATGGACTGTTTGCTGGAGTTTGTAGAGGTTCCTTTTTTAAATGGACTGTTTGCTGGAGTTTGTAGAGGCTCTTATTTTAAATGGACTGTTTGCTGGAGTTTGTAGAGGCTCCTTTTTTAAATGGACTGTTTGCTGGAGTTTGTAGAGGCTCCTTTTTTAAATGGACTGTTTGCTGGAGTTTGTAGAGGCTCTTATTTTAAATGGACTGTTTGCTGGAGTTTGTGGAGGCTCCTTTTTTAAATGGGCTGTTTGCTGGAGTTTGTAGAGGCTCTTATTTTAAATGGACTGTTTGCTGGAGTTTGTAGACGTTCCTTTTTTAAATGGACTGTTTGCTGGAGTTTGTAGACGTTCCTTTTTTAAATGGACTGTTTGCTGGAGTTTGTAGACGTTCCTTTTTTAAATGGGCTGTTTGCTGGAGTTTGTAGACGTTCCTTTTTTAAATGGGCTGTTTGCTGGAGTTTGTAGACGTTCCTTTTTTAAATGGGCTGTTTGCTGGAGGTTGTAGAGGTTCCTTTTTTAAATGGACTGTTTGCTGGAGTTTGTAGAGGCTCCTTTTTTAAATGGACTGTTTGCTGGAGTTTGTAGAGGCTCCTTTTTTAAATGGACTGTTTGCTGGAGTTTGTAGAGGCTCTTATTTCAAATCGACTGCTGGAGTTTGTAGAGGCTCCTTTTTTAAATGGACTGTTTGCTGGAGTTTGTAGAGGCTCCTTTTTTAAATGGGCTGTTTGCTGGAGTTTGTAGAGGCTCTTATTTTAAATGGACTGTTGGCTGGAGTTTGTAGAGGCTCCTTTTTTAAATGGACTGTTTGCTGGAGTTTGTAGAGGCTCCTTTTTTAAATGGACTGTTTGCTGGAGTTTGTAGAGGCTCTTATTTTAAATAGACTGTTTGCTGGAGTTTGTAGAGGTTCCTTTTTTAAATAGACTGTTTGCTGGAGTTTGTAGAGGTTCCTTTTTTAAATGGGCTGTTTGCTGGAGTTTGTAGAGGCTCTTATTTTAAATAGACTGTTTGCTGGAGTTTGTAGAGGTTCCTTTTTTAAATAGACTGTTTGCTGGAGTTTGTAGAGGCTCCTTTTTTAAATGGACTGTTTGCTGGAGTTTGTAGAGGCTCCTTTTTTAAATGGACTGTTTGCTGGAGTTTGTAGAGGCTCCTTTTTTAAATGGGCTGTTTGCTGGAGGTTGTAGAGGTTCCTTTTTTAAATGGGCTGTTTGCTGGAGTTTGTAGAGGCTCCTTTTTTAAATGGACTGTTTGCTGGAGGTTGTAGAGGCTCCTTTTTTAAATGGACTGTTTGCTGGAGGTTGTAGAGGTTCCTTTTTTAAATGGACTGTTTGCTGGAGTTTGTAGAGGCTCCTTTTTTAAATAGACTGTTTGCTGGAGTTTGTAGAGGCTCTTATTTTAAATAGACTTTTTGCTGGAGTTTGTAGAGGTTCCTTTTTTAAATAGACTGCTGGAGTTTGTAGAGGCTCCTTTTTTAAATGGACTGTTTGCTGGAGTTTGTAGAGGCTCTTATTTTAAATAGACTTTTTGCTGGAGTTTGTAGAGGCTCTTATTTTAAATAGACTGCTGGAGTTTGTAGAGGCTCCTTTTTTAAATGGACTGTTTGCTGGAGTTTGTGGAGGCTCCTTTTTTAAATGGACTGTTTGCTGGAGTTTGTAGAGGCTCTTTTTTTAAATGGGCTGTTTGCTGGAGTTTGTAGACGTTCCTTTTTTAAATGGACTGTTTGCTGGAGTTTGTAGAGGCTCCTATTTTAAATGGACTGTTTGCTGGAGTTTGTAGACGTTCCTTTTTTAAATGGGCTGTTTGCTGGAGTTTGTAGACGTTCCTTTTTTAAATGGGCTGTTTGCTGGAGTTTGTAGACGTTCCTTTTTTAAATGGGCTGTTTGCTGGAGTTCGTAGAGGCTCTTATTTTAAATGGACTGTTTGCTGGAGTTTGTAGAGGCTCCTTTTTTAAATGGACTGTTTGCTGGAGTTTGTAGAGGCTCCTATTTTAAATGGACTGTTTGCTGGAGTTTGTAGACGTTCCTTTTTTAAATGGGCTGTTTGCTGGAGTTTGTAGACGTTCCTTTTTTAAATGGGCTGTTTGCTGGAGTTTGTAGACGTTCCTTTTTTAAATGGGCTGTTTGCTGGAGTTCGTAGAGGCTCTTATTTTAAATGGACTGTTTGCTGGAGTTTGTAGAGGCTCCTTTTTTAAATGGACTGTTTGCTGGAGTTTGTAGAGGCTCCTTTTTTAAATGGACTGTTTGCTGTAGTTCGTAGAGGCTCCTTTTTTAAATGGACTGTTTGCTGGAGTTTGTAGAGGCTCCTTTTTTAAATGGACTGTTTGCTGGAGTTTGTAGAGGCTCTTTTTTTAAATGGACTGTTTGCTCTAGTTAGTAGTCGCTCCTTTTTTAAATTGACTTCTTGCTGTAGTTCGTAGGAGCTCCTTTTTTAAAAATTGACCCTGATGATCAAATATACCGACTGTTATAAATCCTGCCCTGCCTTAGACTCATTGGGTAACCCAGTGGTTAGAGGAGCCACTTCATATGTTCACACACTGCCAACAAGTCCTCTGCACATCCCATAGCACTTGGCTGCTGGTGGACGTCCCCTCTGTGCGCTAGCTGTTGTGGTGCAGACAAGTACAGCAATGCTGTTTGCCCAGAGCGAGATCCTGCACGCAGCCAGAAGGGCACAAAGGGGACGTGTTGCTGTTAGAGGTGACTTGATCTCGTCGTGTCGGAGGAGGCCACAAGCAGAGTGCCTTGCCCTGCCTCCAGTAGCGTTGCAGGCTGCCGAGCGGAGCAATGCTTCTGGCAGTGGAGCACTCCGCTCGGCACTGCAATGGACTGCCGGCGGCAAGAATGCGGCCGTGTCCTGGACAGGGAATCGAAGCCTGCGGCCTTGTGACTTCAAGTGAGAGCACAACCGTGCGGGCCGTCATGACGAGATCAGTCATCCAAGGAAGCCAAGCAGGGAGCTCTGGAGAAGCATCTCGATGTTGAGGGCAGCAGGATTGTAGAGCTCCCGCTGAGAAAGTTGCCAAGGAATTCAGTCACGTGGAGAGACTGGGGAAGTTGGGTTTCTTGTCCAGAGAATCTCATTTTTGTTATAGTGCAGAAGGAGCCCATTCAGCCTGACCTGTCTTTGTTGGCTCTTCGAATGAGCAACGTACCTCATGACATTCCTACCCCCACACCCCTCCACCACCACGCCTTCTCCCCTGCACATTCTTCCTTTCCTGATGATAACCCCATTCCCCCTCGAACGCCCCAATTGACCCTTCCTCCCTACACTCTCAGGCGGTGCGTTCCAGATCCTAACCCCTCGATTGACCCTCCCTCCCCCACATTCTCAGGCAGCGCGTTCCAGATCCTAACCCCTCGATTGACCCTCCCTCCCCCACATTCTCAGGCAGCGCGTTCCAGATCCTAACCCCTCGATTGACCCTCCCTCCCCCACATTCTCAGGCAGCGCGTTCCAGATCCTAACCCCTCGATTGACCCTCCCTCCCCCACACTCTCAAGCAGCGCGTTCCAGATCCTAACCCCTCGATTGACCCCCCCTCCCCCACACTCTCAGGCAGCACGTTCCAGATCCTAACCCCTCGATTGACCCCCCCCTCCCCCACACTCTCAGGCAGTGTGTTCCAAACCCTAACCCCTCGATTGACCTTCCCTCCTCCACACTTTCAGGCAGCGCGTTTCAGTTCCTAACCCCGCGCTGCTTGAAGTTTCTCCTCGTGTCTCTGTCGCTCCTTTTACCAATCGCCTTCAATCTGTGTCCCTCTGCTTCTTGATCCTCCCCCCTGTGGTGAAAGTGAGATTTGATAGAGGTGTTCAAAATTATGGTGTGGCTTTTGACTGCATAAATGGAGAGGAACTGTTTTCATGGCCTGGTACTCCAAGGTCATGGGTGTAAGATAATTGGCAAAAGAATTTGTGTATAGATGCTGTTGAATTTCTTCACGCAGAAGGCTGCTAAGATCTGGAATCAACCAGCCGGAACTGTACTAGTGTCAGATTCCATAGGGACTTCGTAAACTCCCTCCACCACTGACTCACAGTGGCAGCAGTGTGTGTACCATCTACAAGATGCACTTCAGCAGCGTGCCAAGGCTCCTTTGACAGCACCGCCCAAACCCATGACCTCTACCATCTAGAAGGACAAGGGCACCCCACCACCTGGGAGTTCCCCTCCAAGCCACTCAGCATCCCGACTTGGAAATATATCGGCTGTTCCTTCACAGTTCCAAATCCTGGAACCCCTCCCTAACAGCGCTGTGGGTGTACCTACACCACACGGGGACTGCAGCGGCTTAAGAAGGCGGTCACCACCACCTTCCCAAGGGGCAACTAGTGATGGCCAACAAATGCTGGGCCCAGCCAGTGACACCCACATTCTGTGAATGAATAGAAAAGACTGGGCAGTGCCTCTTTCTGTTCAGGATGTATCCCCTCCCTCATACCCCCTACCACCACCAGCCATGCCCAAATACAGATCTTTCATCAGTAACTAGCTGGGTTATGCAAGACCTTCCGAACAGTCGCTACGCTGTATCTCTCTAACCTCCTCCAGCCCCTACAACCCTCCCTATCTCTGTAACCTCCTCCAGCCCCTACAACCCTCCCTGTCTCTGTAACCTCCTCCAGACCCTACAACCCTCCCTATCTCTGTAACCTCCTCCAGCCCCTACACCCCTCCCTGTCTCTGTAACCTCCTCCAGCCCCGACACCCCTCCCTATCTCTGTAACCTCCTCCAGCCCCGACACCCCTCCCTATCTCTGTAACCTCCTCCAGCCCCGACACCCCTCCCTGTCTCTGTAACCTCCTCCAGCCCTGATGACCCTCCGAGACCTCTGCGCTCCTCCGGTTCCCATCGCTCCACCATTGGCGACCTTGCCTTCAGCTGCGTAGGGGAGGGTGGGGGTTTGGGGTGCCTGAGCTCTGGAATTCCCTCCTTAAACAGCTCCGCCCCTCTCCCTCGCCTTCCTCCTTGAAGAGCCTTCTTAAAAGTGACCTCCCGACCAACCTTTGGTCCCCTGACCCTAACATCGCTACCTGGCGAGGTGTCGATGCCTTTTCTGAGTCATGTCCCTGTGAAGTGATTTGCGCCACCTTTAAAAGGCGCAACATAAATGCACGTGATTGCGCTCGAGGCCTGCGTTGGCTGGTTGGAAGCATATTAAAGATGGCAGTTTGGATGTGTTTGACCCAATCAATGAGCTCCCAAAGTCGATGACTTTGCAAGGACAAGCGTGATCTTCAGTGCCGCGAGTTAAAGGACAGACGTTGCTTTTCCTCGGCACGCGGACATAACCCAGGCTCTTGTTTTGAAGCCTTGAAAGTTCTGCCTTCCGGCACTTCGGCAACACTATCGCTTCAGTGCGGCGGCACCACTGGCTGAAGGGTGTAACTGCAGCGTGACCTGTTTACATAGGCGCGGCCCATTAGGTGTCTGACGCAACAGTGTGGCTTATCAGACAGGACTTGCGTAGGTTTTAAGCGTACAAAGGGAGGTGTATTTTCAAACATGTTGCACGCGAGGGATATCTATCTAACCCCCCCCCCCCCCCCCCCCATCAGCTTCTCTTGTGATTTAACCCGTTGGAGCAAAGGTTTACAACTGTGAGATTACTGTGCGCGTGAGTGGCAGGGAACTGAAGCGTCTTGACTGTTAGCTCGGCATTTTTGGGATTGTCAGTTCAAAAGAGGTTTCCAAAGGGCTGCTGACTGACTGATGACAGGATGCTTGCTGATAATCGTCTGCTCAACCACCCCTCCCGCCACTGGAGAAACAGGAGAGAGGCTGTTCCACCTCTTGGCTGCACTGCCAAGCAATGAGACCTGTCTTTTATCTTGCACTTCTCATCCATGACCGTTCATTACTCTTGCCTGACCAAAATCTATCCATTTGAAATTTGAACAGGCCTGTGTGGGGAGAGAGTTCCAGATTTTCACCAACGCGCTGCAATCTGGTCAGAAGAAACTGGGAGCAGATGTGGGCCCCTCGATCCTGCTCCCCCGTTCGATAAGATCGTGGCCGACATGATTGTGGCCTCAACTCCACTTTGCTGTCTCTCCCCCCCCCCCCACCCCCAACCACCACCATAGCCCCCGTCGATCAGAAACCTGTCTCACTCGGCCTTGAATATATTCAACGCCCCGGCCTCCACTGCTCTCTGAAGGGGAGAGAATCTCACAGACGGACCACCCTCTGAGAGAAGAAATTCCTCCTCATCTCTGTCTTCAACAGGAGACCCCTCATTCTGAAACTGTGCCCCCCCCCCCCCCCCCCCCCCCCCCCCCCCGGAGGGGGAAACATCCTCTCAGCATCCACCCTATCCAGCTCCCGCCTCAGAAGAAGACCATAAGACATAGGAGCAGAAATTAGGCCATTCGGCCCATCGAGTCTGCTCCACCATTCAATCGTGGCTGATAAATTTCTCAACCCATTCTCCTTTCTCCCCGTAACCTTTGATCCCCTTACCAATCAAGAATCTATCTTGGTCTTAAATACACTCAATGACCCGGCCTCCACAGCCTTCTGTGGCAATGAATTCCATAGATTCACCACTCTCTGGCTAAAGAAGTTTCTTCTCATCTCTGTTCTAAAAGGTCTTCCCTTTACTCTGAGGCTGTGCCCTCAGGTCCTAGTCTCTCCTACTAATGGAAACATCTTCCCCACGTCCACTCTATCCAGGCCTTTCAGTATTCTGTAAGTTTCAATCAGATCCCCCCTCATCCTTCTAAACTCCATCCAGATTCCTCAAACGTTCCTCATATGTTAAGCCTTTCACTCCCGGGATCATTCTCATGAACCTCCTCTGGACCCTCTCCAGAGCCAGCACATCCTTCCTGAGATACGGGGCCCAAAATTGCTCACAGTATTCTAAATGTGGTCTGACCAGAGCCTTATAAAGCCTCAGCAGCACATCCCTGTTTTTATATTCTAGTCCTCTCGCAATAAATGCCAACATTACATTTGCCTTCCTAACTACCGACTCAACCTGCAAGTTAACCTTAAGAGAATCCTGGACTAGGACTCCCAAGTCCCTTTGCACTCCAGATTTCTGAATTCTCTCCCCATTTAGAAAATAGTCTATGTCTCTATTCTTCCTACCAAAGTGCATGACCTCACACTTCCCCACGTTGTATTCCATCTGCCACTTCCTTGCCCATTCTCCTAACCTGTTCAAATCCTTCTGCAGCCTCCCTGCCTCCTCAATACTACCTGTCCCTCCACCTATCTTTGTATCATCTGCAAACTTAGCCAGGGTGCCCTCAGTTCCTTCATCTAGATCATTAATGTATAAAGTGAGAAGTTGTGGTCCCAACACTGCCCCCTGCGGAACTCCACTAGTCACCGGCCGCCATCCTGAGAAGGACCCCCTTATCCCCACTCTCTGCCTCCTGCCAGACAGCCAGACTTCTATCCATGCTAGTACGTTGCCTCTAACACCATGGGCTCTTATCTTACTGAGCAGCCTCCTGTGCGGCACCTTGTCAAAGGCCTTCTGGAAGTCCAAGTAGATAACATCCATTGGCTCTCCTTTGTCTAACCTACTCATTACCTCCGCAAAGAATTCTAAAAGATTTGTCAGGCCTCCCTTTGATGAAACCATGCTGACTTTGCCCGATTTTACCATGCACTTCCAAGTATTCTGAATTCTCATCCTTAATAATGGACTCTAAAATCTTACCAAAGATCGAGGTCAGGCTAATCGGCCTGTAATTTCCCATCTTTTGCCTCACTCCCTTCTCAAACAGGGGAGTTACATTAGCGATTTTCCAGTCCTCTGGGACCCTCCCTGACTCCAGTGATTCCTGAAAGATCACCACTAATGCCCCCACTATCTCTTCAGCTATCTCCTTCAGAACTCTGGAGTGTAATCCATCTGGTCCAGGTGATTTATCCACCTTCAGACCTTTCAGTTTTCCTAGCACCTTCTCCTTGGTAATGGCCACCATACTCACCTCTGCCCCCCCCCCGACTCTCTTGAACTTTGGGGATGTCACTCATGTCTTCCACTGTGAAGACTGGCGCAAAGTACCTATTCAGTTCCTCCGCCATTTCTTTGTTCCCACTATCACTTCTCCAGCGGCCCAATGTCCACTTTTGCCTCTCTCTTACCCTTTATATATCTAAAAAAAACTCTTGCAATCTTCTTTTATATTTCTGGTTAGTTTACCCTCATATTTAATCTTCTCCCTCCTTATTTCTTTTTTAGTTGCCCTCTGTTGGTCTTTGTAGGCTTCCCAATCCCCTGGTTTCCCTCTGCTCTTTGCCGCATTGTCTGCTTTCTCTTTAGCTTTTATGCTGTCCCTGACTTCCCTTGTCAGCCATGGTTGTCTCGTCCTCCCTTTAGTCTGCTTCTTCTTCCTAGGGATGAATTTTTGCTGTGTCTCCAAATCACTCCCAGAAACTCCTGCCATTGCTGAATCTTATCTGTCTCGATAAGATCGCCTCTCATTCTTCTAAACTCCAATGGGTACAGGCCCAACCTGCTCAACCCCTCCTCACAAGACAAACCCCCTTCGTCCCAGGAATCAGCCGGGTGAACCTGCTCTGAACGGCCTCCAGTGGGGGTAAATCTCTCCTTAAGTAAGGAGACCAAAACTGTCCCCAGTGCTCCAGATGCGGCCTCCCCTGTGCCCTGTACAGTCGGAGCGGAGACTGGCTGACTTTCTATGAAGCGCTTCCTGATGGTCACCTTCAAAACCGCCCGGCTCCAATTTGAAAGTCCTGCCCCCTCGTTCTGGACACCACCTCCCCACCCCAACCCCGATCCTAAAACTTCCTTCAACCGCCTTAAGTTCAGCGATTCGATTAGATCACCGTCCTCTGACCCTCTGAGCTCGGGAGGAGGCGAGGCTGGGCTGTGTGGCCTGTCCTGCGGTTTCATCCCCGCCGGCTTTTGCAGCGAGAGGGGCCGCGCTGCCCTCCCTGAGCTGAACGGGGCGGGGGGGGGGACGCTCGGCGCCAGCCAGGTTAGGCAAGGAGCTTGTCGGGCCGACAGCGCGGGACCTGCAGCCCCCCTCGCCGAGATTGGACTGCAGGCTGGCAAACCCGAAGCCGCTGTGGCCTTCGTGTCCTGCAGAGCCTTTACCCAGAGGATGGAGAGCTCTTTGTGCTCGGTGTTGTTTCTCACCACACAAACACTTTTGATGTTCGCTGCCTTTCCTTTCCTTCCCCGCAACCCCCCACCTCCCGTTTCCACCACCCCCCCCCCCCCCCCCCCGCATCTGCAACATCCGACTCCCTGCTCACCCCGACCTCAGCCTCAATTGGTCACCCCCCACGCATCCCCCCCTGCTCCCCTTGGCCTCACACTGCTTCCACCCCACCCCCCACCCCCCACCCCGCAAGCACTTACTCGGCTTCACTCCTGTATCTGCGCCCCCCCCCTCCCCCCCCCCAACACACTCTCTCAGACCCTCATCCCTGCCCCCTCACGGCCACTTGCCCCTCACGGCCCCTCCGCCTCTTGCACTTCCTCTCCCGCCACTTTCACTCTCTCTCTTCCAGCCCCCCCCCCTCGAGCGCCCCCTCTCTCTTCCACCCCTCCTCCTCGAGCGCCCCCTCTCTCTTCCACCCCTCCTCCTCGAGCGCCCCCTCTCTCTTCCACCCCTCCTCCTCGAGCGCCCCCTCTCTCTTCCACCCCTCCCCCCGTCGAGCGCCCCCTCTCTCTTCCACCCCTCCTCCTCGAGCGCCCCCTCTCTCTTCCACCCCTCCTCCTCGAGCGCCCCCTCTCTCTTCCACCCCTCCTCCTCGAGCGCCCCCTCTCTCTTCCACCCCTCCCCCTCTCGAGCGCCCCCTCTCTCTTCCACCCCTCCTCCTCGAGCGCCCCCTCTCTCTTCCACCCCTCCTCCTCGAGCGCCCCCTCTCTCTTCCACCCCTCCCCCCGTCGAGCGCCCCCTCTCTCTTCCACCCCTCCTCCTCGAGCGCCCCCTCTCTCTTCCACCCCTCCTCCTCGAGCGCCCCCTCTCTCTTCCACCCCTCCTCCTCGAGCGCCCCCTCTCTCTTCCACCCCTCCTCCTCGAGCGCCCCCTCTCTCTTCCACCCCTCCTCCTCGAGCGCCCCCTCTCTCTTCCACCCCTCCTCCTCGAGCGCCCCCTCTCTCTTCCACCCCTCCTCCTCGAGCGCCCCCTCTCTCTTCCACCCCTCCTCCTCGAGCGCCCCCTCTCTCTTCCACCCCTCCTCCTCGAGCGCCCCCTCTCTCTTCCACCCCTCCCCCCTCGAGCGCCCCCTCTCTCTTCCACCCCTCCCCCCTCTCGAGCGCCCCCTCTCTCTTCCACCCCTCCCCCTCTCGAGCGCCCCCTCTCTCTTCCACCCCTCCCCCCCTCGAGCGCCCCCTCTCTCTTCCACCCCTCCCCCCCTCGAGCGCCCCCTCTCTTCCACCCCTCCCCCCCCAGCGCCCCCTCTCTCTTCCACACACACACACCCCCCCCCCATCCCTACCTTCGAGCAGTGAGAGCTGAGGACAGATTTGACGCAGAGTTTCACGTTCACTGCTGAGCTTTTCTGGCTCGGCGGACGAGGAGCCGGCGAACCAGAGACGGGTGGGGGTTTGGGGGGGGGGGGGGTGAGGGGGAGCGAGGCGCACGTTGTTACGCCGCATGTCGTTGTGAGCTGGAATGCAGTGCCTCAGCCGGCGGGGGAAGCAGATTCAGTCGGAACATTCAACGGGGTGGGGGGGTCGTTTGGATAAAAGCTGCGGGATGGCAGGGCGGGTCGGGGGGGGGGTGGTGCTGGCGGGGGTTGGTGCCGGAACAGGCTTGTAGGAAGGGCAGGAAGGTGGCATTAATTGGACAGCTTCTAAGAGCCAGCAGAGGCTCGACGGGACGAATAGCCTCTGCCCGTCTCCAGATGTATCTCAGCAACCCCGTCTCCCCCGTCCACCAAAAATCTTTTGCAGAAGTTTCTGGGTCTTGGAATTGCCGGGAACCTTGCGGCCATTCAGCCCCTCGTCCCTCTCCTGGCTGTTCGAAAAGAGGAGCCAAGGCTGCAAGGTTTTGGGGGCGAACTCAAGGTGGCAGAGAAATGCTAGTGAATGGGGTGGGGGATGGTGGGCAGAGACCTTGGGAACGTTCTCCCTTTCAAACAGTTCCCTCTTGAGCCTGCCTGCCCGCCCAGCAGGAGCAGGACTCTCGGCACCTTGCGAAGGACACCCTCTTTACTCCTTGCTCGTGATGGCGGTAACCACGCCCCTTAAAGCTGCGAGACAGGAGGAGGAAGCTGGCTGGGGCCGCGCCAGATTGAGCAACCTCTTGGCCACTTCCTCTGTGGCTCGGTCAAAGGAGCAGAGCGTGCGCTGCGTTTTTTGCTTCACAGTGTCTCGTCTTGAGGGGGAGGGGGAAGGAGAGGCGGTGAGAACCTGCCTGTCCAGGGGTGTGGGGTGGGGGGGCCTTGGCTGCTTGACAGCGAAGGAAGCCCCGTCGCTCAAAGTGTGCCCACTGCTGCCAAGGAGGTGGGCGAGGCAGCTCAGTTCCACACGGCAGACTGATGCCACAGTCGGACCCCTCAAGAACGCCAGTTCTCGCCTTCCCCACCGCCCCCAATCTCTATCACCACCTGCAGCCCCCCCCCCCCACCCCCCCAACTTCAACCTTGTGAGATCTCTGCTCCCCTCCAATCTCGGCCTCTTGCGTCACTTTTACCAACTTCCATCGCTCTGCCTTCGGCTGCTGGGCCCTGCTCCTCCTCCCCCCTCCCCAACACCCTAAGATGCTCTTTAAAATCTATCTGTCTGGCCAAGCTTGGGTCACCTGTCCCGATACTGACAAACTTGGGGCAGGAGTAGGCCACTCAGCCCCTCCAGCCTGCTCCACCATTCAATCAGATCACGGCTGACCTGATTGTAACCTCAATTGCGCACGCCCGTCTGATCCCGAAAGACCTTTCACCCCCTTTGCTTATCGAGCAATGCACCTCTGCCTTAAAAATATCCAAAGACTCTGCTCATCGCCGCCTTTTCAGGAGGGGAGTTCCAAAGACTCTCCACCCCCTGAGAGAGAGATTTTCTCCTCACCTCCGTTTTAAATGGGCGAATCCTTATTTTTAAACAGTGAGCCCTGTAGTTCTAGGTGCTCCCACAAGAGGAGACATCCTCTCCGCATCCACCCTGTCAAGTCCTCCCCTTTGCCTGACTTACACTCCTGTGCGGTGCCTCAGGGCGATCAAGGTGCTAGCTAAAGGCTGATTGTTGTCGACTGCCACCGACAGATGGGTGCGACTTGGAACGCTACCCGCGTTATCCTGACGCATGTAGCAGACCAACTAACGTCCATCCTCCCACCCCCCACCACCCACCCCCCCCACCCCCCACCCCCAACCACCCAAGTTTCAAACCTATTGATTTTCGCAACCCCACCACCCTCCCCGCCCCACCCAGTCTCTTCTGGGTCCTATCAGCCTCCCCCCCCCCCCACCGAACTGTTCCTAACCCGGTTCCACGCCAGGATGTGTGACAGTGACGAGGGGGCCAGAAAATGTTCGCTTGAAAGCTCTTGCAACTGACCAGAGTTGAAGTACGGTCAGAGACCTGAGTGGGTTTTTTTTCATCTCCCCACCCCCAGCCCCGTTTGGATGACTTACCGAGCATGTTTGTCGACATAATGAGCGACAAGATCAGGAGTCTGGCAGGCCGGCAACACGCCTGAGCTGGAGTGGTATGGGCCACGTAGCCAGGCAGGCTTGCTGGGGTGGTGGGGGGTTGGAGGTGAGCAGTCATCTCCCCGTCTGTGTGGCCATTCATCATTGCTTGTCTCCTCTCTCCTACCCATCCCCCACCCACGCCTTTGCACACCCACCTCTCTCAAACCAGCTCTCCAGTCTGCTGAGCCGTGCTCTCACCTGGCAACCACCGCTTCCAACACCTCCACGCAGTTGTAGTGGCTTGGGACCGAGGTGTGAACAGCAATGCAGCAGGGTGTCACCTTCCCTTTGCTTTTTTAAGTGACACCCCCTCCCTCCCACCCCCCCCCACCACCTACCACCCCCGTTGGACAGACAGATGTAAAACCGTCTGGATGACCGGTTATCGAGTCGTGACTACAAGAAGCAAGCAAGTTGTCATCATTTGTAACGCTTCATTGAAATAAAAATAAAGTATGAGCTAACAAAAGGGTTGCACAATTAAGAACATTTAAGCACGCAGATAATTACAGCACTTGGCAAAAATGCAGGTTTCCTGAATTTATAGAATAAAACTGAGGGGCCGACGGCACCCTGGGTTTTGCATTCAGTTCCATAAATCGTTCGTTCAGTTCTCAATCGCTTTTATACTACAAAAGCTTTGTTCAAGCTGGGGATTCAGCTCTCTGTTCAGTGCTGGCTGTGTTAAAACAGTTTACAATGCAGTGAGGTCATTCAGCCCGTCACCTTCGTGTCTGCCCCCTGTGAGGGCAGCTCACCCCTCCCAGTTAGCTCTGCAAAGCTGTCCTCTCTCAGTGACAGCCCTGTTCCCGCTTGAAAGCCTCGACAGACCCTGCCTCCCCAATGTTCTTGGGCAGCGCATCCCAGATCCTGACCGCTCCCTGCATGAAAAAGTTTCTCCCCTTGTCTGCTTTTACCCATTGCTTTCAATCTGTGTCCCTCTGATTCTCGATTTCTCTCCCCCACCACCCCCACCATGCTTTTGAACACCCCAATCAAATCTCCTCTCGACCTTCTCTTCTCCGAGGAGAACAGTCCCAACTTCTCCAATCTGGACATGTCACTGATGTTCCTCATCCCTGGAACCAACCTTGTGAATCTTTTCCGCACCCTCTCTAAAGCCTTCACACCCTCCCCAAAGTGCGGAACCCAGAGCAAGACGCAGCTCTCCAGCTGAGATCGAACTAGTGCCTTATGCAGGTTCAACATAACCTCCTTGCTCTTGTACTCCATGCCCCTATTAATAAAGCCCAGGATACCGTCTGTTTTATTAGCCTCGTTCTCAACCTGTCCTGCCACCTTAAATGACTTATGCTCATGTACCCCCTCACTCACTTCAGAATTGTACTCTTGACCTGATATTGACATTTTCTCTCCAGGCTTTTCCTACCCAAATGTGCCATTTCACGCTTTTCTGCCTTAAATCTCAGCTGCCACTGTCCGTCCATTCCACCAGCCTGTCTGTGCGCTCTGGAAGTCCACCACTAACCACCACCCCCACCCCCCCCAGGCTAGTTCATAATGCTTCCGACTTGTGTGTCACCCACAAGTTTTGAAATCGTGCTCGCCGATCGAGGGCAGGGACGTCGACAGGAAAAGCAGGGGGTCCCCCCTGGGCAGCAGCGTGCCGTTCGCCAGTTGGTAACCGCGATGGGCGGAAGAGCAGGGGCGTTCTCCGGCCCTGAGGTTTTGTCCCGCCCCCGGCTTGGGAAGAAGCAGGTGTTCCAGTGGTTTTATTGCACAGTTGCCGTGGGATCTTGCGATATCGCGCATGCAGTGCTTGCTGCACGACGGCAGTGGCCCCGCTGCATTCTGATCTTTCTGCGCAGCGGCAGGCAGCACTCGACTGCAGCTGCCTGCCCACACTCCGGGGAGAATGTCTGTACGGTCAGGATTGATACTGGGCTATCAGTGGAGAGCGGGGCAGTGGGATTAGTTTGGGAATTGATACAGGGCTGTGGGGAGAAAGCAGGGCAGTGGGCTTAATTTGGGGATCGATACAGGGCTATGGGGAGAGAGTGGGGCAGTGGGATTAGTTTGGGGATTGATACAGGCCTATGGGGAGAGCGCGGGACAGTGGGATTAGTTTGGGGATTGATACAGGGCTATGGGGAGAGCGCGGGACAGTGGGATTAGTTTGGGGATTGATACAGGGCTATGGGGAGAGAGTCGGGCAGTGGGCTTAGTTTTGGGATTGATACAGGGCTATGAGGAGAGAGAGCGGGGCAGTGGGATTGGTTTGGGGATTGATACAGGGCTATGGGGAGAGAGCGGGGCAGTGGGAATGGTTTGGGATTGATACAGGGCTATGGGGTGAGAGTGGTGCAGTGGGATTAGTTTGGGGATTGATACAGGGCTATGGGGTGAGAGAGCGGGGCAGTGGGATTGGTTTAGGATTGATACTGGTCCATAGAGAGTGAATCAGGTTCAATGCTACCTGAGCAGAGGCAAGCCATGGGGGCCACAAGAATCTTTTCTGGGATGTGAAAGTTGTGCTCATGAGGGGAACGTGGCAGCTTGTCTCCCATTCTCTGGCCGAGTGAGGTCTTCTGATTGGAAACGATTGAGCAGAACGGAACTGTACTCCCAGGTGTTCAGGGAAGAAAGGGGTCATTTGATTGAAACATGTTTCTGAGCAGGCTTGATAATTTTATTGAACCATGTAAAATTCTCGGAGGGGGTAGGCACTGGGAGGTGGTTTTCCTGCCATACCCACCCCCAGCCCCCACCCCACCCACCCCCCCGACCCGCCCCAACCGAGCACCGCAGCCCCCAGCCGTGGAATCGAGAACACAGAGGGAGTTGCACGGTCTCTGGATGAGGGCTCAGCCATTTGGGGCTGAGACGAGAAATTCCTTCACTCGGAGGGTGGTGAATTCTTAGGAATTCTCTGCCACAGAGGCTGGCGGATGCCCCGTCATTGAGAATGTTCCAGACCGGGATCGGGAGATTTTCGGTCTCTCCAGGAATGGAGTGACAGAGGGGGTGGGAGTGGAGTTGAGGCGGAAGGTCAGCCAGGGTTGTATTGCACGGCAGGGCGGACTCAAGGGGCTGAATGGTCACCTTCTGCTGCTATCTTCATTGTGTTGTCGAACTGTCAGAATTCCTGGACTGTCTCCCGTCGAGCAGAGCACGTGGAACTGTAATGACGCGGTGTGGCGCTGCTCCCCCTGCCCGTGACCCATTTATAATGCCCTCACTCTTTCCTCCCGAGCAGGACGCAGTGCCGAAACCCCCCGAGCGGACAGACAGCCAGCGGAAGCGGCTGGAAAAGCGGAAACCCGAGGAGAGCAGGCCCAGCTCGCCGTGCGAGGGGCCAAGGAGGGCGGAGAGCTCGGACCGCGATCAGAGCCGGCACAATGGGGACCGGGATCACAGGAACCCACCGCCTACCAAAAAGGTCAGCACATGTCCACGTGGCAAACCTTCACTGACTGATAGATTCACACATACCCCCGGGAGTGAGTTACAGTCTGGAACCTAATCGAGGGGTTCCGAGGGGTTTATATATAGAATAACAGATACCCGGGAGTGAGTTACAGACTGGAATCTAATCAAGGGGTTCAGGGTGGTTTATATATAGAATAACAGATCCCCAGGAGTGAGATTACTGACTGGAATCTAATCGTAGGGTTCGGCGGCTTATATGTATAATAACATACGTGGGAGTGAGTTACAGACTGGAATCTAATCGAGGGGTTCAGGATGGTTTATATATAGAATAACAGATATCCGGGAATGAGTTACAGACTGGAATCAAATGAAGGGGTTCGGGGGGTTTATACGTATAGAATAACAGTTATCCGATAGTGAGTTACAGACTGGAATCTAACCGAGTGGTTACGGTGGTTGATTTATATAATAACGATTACCCAGCAGTGAGTTACAGATTGGAATCTCGTCGAGGGATTTGGGGTGGTTTATATATAGAATAACAGATACCCCGGAGTTAGTTACAGACTGGAATCTAATTGAGCGGTTCACGGTGGTTTATGTATAGAATAACAGATACCCGGGACTGAGTTACAGACTGGAATCTAATTGAGGGTTTCAGGAATTTACATATAGAGTAACAGATTCTCGGGAGTTAGTTACAGACTGGATCCTATTCGAGGGGTTCGGGGTGATTTCTGTATAGAATAACAGATACCAGGGAGTGAGTTACAGACTGGAATCTAACTGAGGGGATCGGTGTGGTGTACATATAGAATAACAGATACCCGGGAGTGAGTTACAGACTGGAATCTAACTGAGGGGATCGGTGTGGTTTATATATATAATAACAGATACCCAGGAGTGAGTTACAGACTGGAATCTGATCGAGAGTTTCAGGTAGTTTATGTATAGAATAACAGATACCCGTGAGGGAGTTACAGACTGGAATCTAATCGAGGGGTTCAGGGTGGTTTATATATAGAATAACAGATACCCGGGATTGAGTAACAGACTGAAATCTAATCGAGGGGTTCTGGGGGGTTATATATAGAATAACTGATTCCCAGGACTGAGTTACAGACTGGAATCTAATCGAGGGGTTCGGGGGGGTTATATATAGAATAACAGATACCCGGGACTGAGTTACAGACTGGAATCTTTTCAAGGGATTCGGGGTGAATTCTGTATAGAATAACAGATACCCGGGAGTGAGTTACAGACTGGAATCTAATCAAGGAGTTCGGGAGGTTTATATATATAGAATAACAGTTATCCGGGAGTGAGTTACAGACTGGAATCTAATCGAGTGGTTACGTTGGTTTATTTATATAATAACGATTAACCAGGAGTGAGATACAGATTGGAATCGAATTGGGAGGTTGGGCGTATTTTATATACAGGATAACAGGTACCCGGGAGTGAGTTACAGACTGGAATCTAAACGAGGGGTTCGGCGTGGTTTATATATAGAATAACAGATGCCCGGGAGTTAGTTACAGACTGGAATCTAATCGAGGAGTTTGGGGTGGTTTATATATAGAATAACAGATACCCGGGAGTGTGTTACAGACTGGAATCTAATCGAAGGGTTCAGGGTGTTTTTTATATAGAATAACGGATACCCGGGAGTGAGTTAGAGACTGGAATCTAATCGAGGGGTTCGGTGTGGTTTATATATAGAATAACAGATACCCGGGAGTGTGTTACAGACTGGAATCTAATCGAAGGGTTCAGGGTGTTTTTTATATAGAATAACGGATACCCGGGAGTGTGTTACAGACTGGAATCTAATCGAGGGGTTCGGGGGGTTTATATAAATGGAATAACAGGCACCTGGGAGTGAGTTACAGACTGGAATCTAATCGAGGGGTTCGGGGTGGTTTATATATAGAATAACAGACACCCGGGAGTTAGTTACAGTCTGGAATCTAATTGAGGGGTTCGGGGTGTTTTATATATAGAATAACAAATACCTGCGAGTGAGTTACAGACTGGAATCTAATCGAGGGGTTCGGGGTGGTTTATATATAGAGTAACAGATACCCGGGAGTGAGTTACAGACTGGAATCTTATCGAGGGGTTCGGGGTGGTTTACATATAGAATACCAGATACCCGGGAGTGTGTTACAGACTGGAATCTAATCGAGTGGTTCAGGGTGGTTTATATATAGAAGAACAGATACCCAGGAGTGCGTTACAGACTGGAATCTAATCAAGGAGTTCGGGAGGTTTATATATATAGAATAACAGTTATCCGGGAGTGCGTTAGAGACTGGAATCTAATCGAGGAGTTCGGGGTGGTTTATATATAGTATAACAGATACCCGGGAGTGTGTTACACACTGAAATCTAATCGAGGGGTTCGGGGTGGTTTCTATATTGAATACCAGATACCCGCGATTGAGTTACAGACTGGAATCTAATCGAGGGGTTCAGGGTGGTTTATATATAGATTAACAGATACCCGGGAGTGAGTTATAGACTGGAATCTAAACGAGGGGTTGGGGGTGGTTTATATATAGAATAACAGATACCCGGGAGTGAGTTACAGACTGGAATCTAAACGAGGGGTTCGGGGTGGTTTATATATTGAATAACAGATACCCGAGAGTGTGTTACAGACTGGAATCTAATCGAGGGGTTCGGGGTGGTTTATATATAGAATAACAGATACCCGGGAGTGAGTTACAGGCTAGAATCTAATCGAGGCATTCGGTGTGGTTTATATATAGAATAACAGATACCCGGGAGTGAGTTATAGACTGGAATCTAAACGAGGGGTTCGGGGTGGTTTATATATAGAATAACAGATACCTGGGAGTAAGTTACAGACTGGAATCTAATCGAGGGGTTTGGGATGGTTTATATATTGAATAACATACCCGGGAGTGTGTTACAGACTGGAATCTAATCGAGGGGCTCAGGGTGGTTTATATATTGAATAACAGATACCCGGGATTGAGTTACAGACTGGAATCTAATCGAGGGGTTCAGGGTGGTTTATATATAGAATAACAGATACCCGGGAGTGAGTTACAGACTGGAATCTAATCGAGGGGTTCAGGGTGGTTTATATATAGAATAACAGATACCCGGGAGTGAGTTACAGACTGGAATCTAATCGAGGGGTTCGGGATGGTTTATATATAGAATAACAGATACCTGGGAGTAAGTTACAGACTGGAATCTAATCGAGGGGTTTGGAATGGTTTATATATTGAATAACAGATACCCGGGAGTGTGTTACAGACTGGAATCTAATCGAGGGGTTCGGGGTGGTTTATATATAGAATAACAGATACCCGGGATTGAGTTACATTCTAGAATCTAATCGAGGCGTTCGCTGTGGTTTATATATAGAATAACAGATACCCGGGAGTGTGTTACAGACTGGAATCTAATCGAGGGGTTCGGGGTGGTTTACATATTGAATAACAGATACCCGGGATTGAGTTACAGACTGGAATCTAATCGGGGGGTTCGGGGTGGTTTTTATATTGAATAACAGATACCCGGGAGTGAGTTACAGACTGGAATCTAAACAAGGGCTTCGGGGTGGTTTATATATAGAATAACAGATACCTGGGAGTAAGTTACAGACTGGAATCTAATCGAGGGGTTTGGGATGGTTTATATATTGAATAACAGATACCCGGGAGTGTGTTACAGACTGGAATCTAATCGAGGTGTTCGGGGTGGTTTATATATAGAATAACAGATACCTGGGAGTGAGTTACAGACTGGAATCTAATCGAGGCGTTCGGTACGGTTTATATATAGAATAACAGATACCCGGGAGTGAGTTACAGACTGGAATCTAAACGAGGGGTTCGGGGTGGTTTATATATTGAATAACAGATACCCAAGAGTGTGTTACAGACTGGAATCTAATCAAGGTGTTCAGGGTGGTTTATATATAGAATAACAGGTACCCGAGAGTGAGTTACAGGCTAGAATCTAATCGAGGGGTTCGGGGTGGTTTACATATAGAATAACAGATACCCGGGAGTGTGTTACAGACTGGATTCTAATCGAGGGGTTCGGGGTGGTTTATATATTGAATAACAGATACCCGGGATTGAGTTACAGACTGGAATCTAATCGAGGGGTTCAGGGTGGTTTATATATAGAATAACAGATACCCGGGAATGTGTTACAGACTGGAATCTAATCGATGGGTTCAGGGTGGTTTATACATAGAATAACAGATACCCGGGAGTGAGTTATAGACTGGAATCTAAACGAGGGGTTCGGTGTGGTTTATATATAGAATAACAGATACCCGGGAGTGAGTTATAGACTGGAATCTAAACGAGGGGTTCGGGGTGGTTTATATATAGAATAACAGATACCTGGGAGTAAGTTACAGACTGGAATCTAATCGAGGGGTTTGGGATGGTTTATATATTGAATAACATACCCGGGAGTGTGTTACAGACTGGAATCTAATCGAGGGGCTCAGGGTGGTTTATATATTGAATAACAGATACCCGGGATTGAGTTACAGACTGGAATCTAATCGAGGGGTTCAGGGTGGTTTATATATAGAATAACAGATACCCGGGAGTGAGTTACAGACTGGAATCTAATCGAGGGGTTCAGGGTGGTTTATATATAGAATAACAGATACCCGGGAGTGAGTTACAGACTGGAATCTAATCGAGGGGTTCGGGATGGTTTATATATAGAATAACAGATACCTGGGAGTAAGTTACAGACTGGAATCTAATCGAGGGGTTTGGAATGGTTTATATATTGAATAACAGATACCCGGGAGTGTGTTACAGACTGGAATCTAATCGAGGGGTTCGGGGTGGTTTATATATAGAATAACAGATACCCGGGATTGAGTTACATTCTAGAATCTAATCGAGGCGTTCGCTGTGGTTTATATATAGAATAACAGATACCCGGGAGTGTGTTACAGACTGGAATCTAATCGAGGGGTTCGGGGTGGTTTACATATTGAATAACAGATACCCGGGAGTGTGTTACAGACTGGAATCTAATCGAGGTGTTCGGGGTGGTTTATATATAGAATAACAGATACCTGGGAGTGAGTTACAGACTGGAATCTAATCGAGGCGTTCGGTACGGTTTATATATAGAATAACAGATACCCGGGAGTGAGTTACAGACTGGAATCTAAACGAGGGGTTCGGGGTGGTTTATATATTGAATAACAGATACCCAAGAGTGTGTTACAGACTGGAATCTAATCAAGGTGTTCAGGTTGGTTTATATATAGAATAACAGGTACCCGAGAGTGTGTTACAGACTGGAATCTAATCAAGGTGTTCAGGGTGGTTTATATATAGAATAACAGGTACCCGAGAGTGAGTTACAGGCTAGAATCTAATCGAGGGGTTCGGGGTGGTTTACATATAGAATAACAGATACCCGGGAGTGTGTTACAGACTGGATTCTAATCGAGGGGTTCGGGGTGGTTTATATATTGAATAACAGATACCCGGGATTGAGTTACAGACTGGAATCTAATCGAGGGGTTCAGGGTGGTTTATATATAGAATAACAGATACCCGGGAATGTGTTACAGACTGGAATCTAATCGATGGGTTCAGGGTGGTTTATACATAGAATAACAGATACCCGGGAGTGAGTTACAGGCTAGAATCTAATCAAGGCGTTCGGTGTGGTTTATATATAGAATAACAGATACCCGGGAGTGAGTTATAGACTGGAATCTAAACGAGGGGTTCGGGGTGGTTTATATATAGAATAACAGATACCTGGGAGTGAGTTACAGACATGAATCTAATCGAGAGGTTTGGGTTGGTTTATATATAGAATAACAGATACCTGGGAGTGAGTTACAGACATGAATCTTATCGAGAGGTTCAGGGTGGTTTATATATAGAATAACAGATACCTGGGAGTGAGTTACAGACAGGAATCTAATCGAGGCGTTCGGGACGGTTTATATATAGAATAACAGATACCTGGGAGTGAGTTACAGACTGGAATCTAATCAGGGGGTTTGAGGTGGTTTATATATAGAATAACAGATACCCGGGAGTGAGTTACAGACTGGAATCTAATCGAGAGGTTCGGTGTGGTTTATATATAGAATAACAAATACCCGGGAGTGAGTTACAGACTGGAATCTAATCAAGAGGTTCGGGGTGGTTTATATATAGAATAACAGATACCTGGGAGTGTGTTACAGACATGAATCTAATCGAGAGGTTTGGGTTGGTTTATATATAGAATAACAGATACCTGGGAGTGAGTTACAGACATGAATCTTATCGAGAGGTTCAGGGTGGTTTATATATAGAATAACAGATAAACGGGGAGTGAGTTACAGACATGAATCTAATTGAGAGGTTCATGGTGGTTTATATATAGAATAACAGATACCCGGGAGGGAGTTACAGCCTGGAATCTAATCGAGGGGTTCGGGGTGGTTTATATATAGAATAACAGATACCAAGGAGTGAGTTACAGACTGGAATCTAATCGAGGGGTTCAGGGTGGTTTATATATAGAATAACAGATACCAGGGAGTGAGTTACAGACTGGAATCTAATCGAGGGGTTTGGGGTGGTTTATATGTAGAATAACAGATACCAAGGAGTGAGTTACAGACTGGAATCTAATCGAGGGGTTCAGGGTGTTTTCTATATAGAATAACAGTTACCCGGGAGTGAGTTACAGACATGAATCTAATCGAGAGGTTCAGGGTGGTTTATATATAGAATAACAGATTCCCGGGAGTGAGTTACAGACTGGAATCTAATCGAGGGTTTCAGGGTGGTTTATATATAGAATAACAGATACCTGGGAGTAAGTTACAGACTGGAATCTAATCGAGGGGTTCGGGTGGTTTATATATAGAATAACAGATACCCGGGAGTGAGTTGCAGACTGGAATCTAATCGAGGGGTTCGATGTGGTTTATATATAGAATAACAGATACCCGGGTGTGAGTTACAGACTGGAATCTAATCGAGAGGTTCGGTGTGGTTTATATATAGAATAACAGATACCCGGGAGTGAGTTACAGACTGGAATCTAATCGAGGGGTTTGGGGTGGTTTATATATAGAATAACAGATACCCGGGAGTGAGTTACAGACTGGAATCTAATCGAGGGGTTTGGGGTGGTTTATATATAGAATAACAGATACCCGGGAGTGAGATACAGACTGGAATCGAATGGAGGGGTTTTGGTCGGGTTTATATTTTGAACGTTCCAGCGGTAAATTTGACCAGGCTTTGATATGTAGCAACAGAATTGTGATCTGTCCGGTTCAGCCTCAGGCGATTACCCGGGGGAGTGATGCGGTCGGTAGCTAGGGAATGGAGCTCGGAGCCACCAAATATCACGGCTTCCACCTTCCCAACGTGCCATTTGAGATACTGCCAGCTCTTTGGAGATTGAGCGGCGGAGAAGCAGTTTGATAACTGAGCAGCATTGGAGGCGTCGAGAGCTGTGGTGGAGAGGTGGAGCCGGGTGTCGTCAGTGTCGATGCGAGAGCCCGCACTGCCTGTGGTCGACTCATCCGCCCAGGGCGTGCGTGCCGATGAGAAATGGGAGGGGACAGGGTTTGGTCCTTGGCAGATACCAGAGGGAAGGGTGTGGGAGCAGGAAGCGAAGCCATTCTCTGGCCCCTATTAGCCAGAAGGGAATGGAACCGAACCGGGGTGAGCACTTCCACCCAGCAGGCCGGCAGCGGGGAGGGGCTGGAGGAGGATGGTGTGGTCAGTCTGTGCCTCGTCTCGCTGTTCCCCTCGCTGAGGTTTATGGCTGAATGCGTGACCTTTCCTGCCTTGTGGGATGACATTTGTTGTGACTCTCGCGTCACTGCCCGCGTCAGTTGTCTGAGGAAGGAGCAAATTGTTGCCGGTGCAGCCGGTAGGGGTTGGGGAGCTGGTTGTGGGGGGGGGCGGTGGTGGGGGGTGGTGGGGGGGGAGTGGGGGGAGGGGGTGGGGGGTGGGGTGCGGGGTGGTGGGTTGGGGGGGGTCCCTCGTGGTTGAATGCGGAGTACCGGAGCCGTCCTGTTTTGGAAGCAGACCCTATTCGGTCAGCTGCAGAGGCTTCGAGCGCACCGCTCCCCTCCCCTCCAAGCCTTCGGGCAGAGCTCCTCTCGTGATGCGAGCTCCTCAGCTCACTGCTTGCTCTGAATGGGTGTCCAGCTCCATCCTGTGGCCGCTTGAAGCCCTGCAGTCAGCCCTGGACACCGTGGCCCCTGCGAGCACGCTCGGTTTTCAGCTGTTAGAAAGGAGGGCAGGAGTTCACCGGACATCGGGGCGGCCGGCCGGAACCAGGAAGCCTTCCGACACGAGTCCGTTTTGAAAGATGTAAACCTACCCGCTTCCGTCCCAAACGGGAGACCCCCCCTTAGTTTTAAAGTGTGCCCATCCCCGCCATTCTAATCTCTCCCACAAGGGGAAGCTACTTTCTAATCATGTACAAGGAGCCGGAGTGGGCCATTTGGCCTCTCAAGCCTGCTCCCCCCCCCCCCATCCGATAAGATCACGGCTGATCTGATTGTGGCCTTAAATCCACTTTCCTGTCTGTCCCGTTTCCCCCCCCCCCCCCCCCCCCCCCTCCCACCACTGCCATAACCCTCGTCGATCAGAAACCCGCCTCGCTCGGCCTTGAGTATATCCAAAGCCCCGGCCTCTACTGCTCTCTGAGGTGGGGGGGGGTGGGAGAATCCCACAGACGGACCCCCCTCTGAGGGAAGAAATTCCTCCTCATCTCCGTCTTCAACGGGAGACCCCCCTCGTTCCTCCCCTCATTCTAGACTCCCCCCCACGAGGGGGGAAACATTCACCCAGCATCCACCCTGTCGAGCTCCCCCCCACCCCCCACCCTCAGAATCTTATCTGTCTCGATAAGATCGCCTCTCGTTCTTCTAAACTCCAACGGGTACAGGGCCCAACCTGCTCAACCCCTCCTCACAAGACAAACCCCCTTCGTCCCAGGAATCAGCTGGGTGAACCTGCTCTGAACGGCCTCCAGTGGGGGTAAATCCCTCCTTAAGTAAGGAGGCCAAAACTGCCCCCAGTGCTCCATGTGCGGTCTCACCAACGCCCTGTACGGTCGGAGCGAGACTTCCCCACCTTCTGTGCTCAGTTCCCCGGCATTAAACGCCAATATTCCCCATTTGCTCTTGATGTTTGAAGAGAGTAGTTTGGGAGAAACTGTTTCCAGTGGCAGGGGCTTGGGGTGGATTCGTTAACCAGAGGGACGCAGGTTTAAGGTGTAGAAGGAGAGGGAAGCTGAGGGAACATCGCTTCACACAGCGAGTTGTCGTGACCTGGAGCAGATTCAATAGGAGCGCTCAAACTGGTGGAATTGGAGAGACCGGGGCACTGAGTTTACGGAGCTTGAGGGAAGGAGCCGGGGCGATGTCGGTGGTGCGCGTGACCGGCCGGCAAGCTCTTCCGAAGAGCTGGCAGGAGGCACGACGGGCCGGATGGCTGCCTTGCTACTGCCGTGTGGACCTGAGACTGGCCAGCAATTTCCTCTCCCTGCGCTCGGCAGCTGAAACTGACGGGGGAGCGGGCGGGCGCTGTGCTGTGGGGGGGGTCACTGGGAGGCGGGAGGCTGGGGTTGAAGGCGACCTCTCCTGGGTACGTGATGGGTGGAGGGGGAGGGGGGGGGGGTCCGCGGAGGGGAAGAGCGGACAGGGCGCCGATCCCCGGCCGCAGCATCTCTCGTCTGGCTGAGTGAAGGGGTGAGGTGAACCAGACGTTGATTAACCCGCTCTGTTCCATCGCACAGGTGAAAACCAAGGGCCCGGCCAGAGGGAATGAAAGCACGGGCGGCGAGAACGCAAGCTCCCAGCGCAGCAGCTCGCGTGGCGCGGGCAGCGATGTAAGTGGCACGCAGCTCACCCTACGTAAAATGCACCAAAAAAAAAAAACCCCTCCCTTCTTTTAGCGCCAGTGTTTCGTGCTGAGCAACACCTCCTTGTTAAACACTGGCTGGCGACAATATTACGGCCTGGGTCCACAGCCCATTCTCTTTCGAGTCTACTGCTCAGATGTCTCCCCCCGACCCTCCCCACCCCGCCACCACCTCCACCCTGTCGTAGGGAGGCGTCGGGTGCCGGAAGTGGCAGCCATAGCGTCCCGGGGCCAGTAAGAGTTCAATTGCTGCGTCATGGGAGTGTTTTTGTTGTTAAAGTTGGAACTGCTGGCCAAAAGGAAGAAACGGCCGTAGTTTTTCTCATGTTTTCTGGATCGTGATGGGGATCCTCACCACATAGAGGCTATGCTACCCCCCCCCCCACACACACACACACACACACACACACACACACACACACACACACACGCACACACAAATACACGCACAAATACACGCACACATACACACACACACACACACACACACACACACACACACACACACACACACACACACACACACACACACACACACACACATCGATCTACCTTCAGGACCACGTTTTCAGTGAAGTGATGGTTTTGCCCAGTACTGGCTCTGTCTGAGATCTCCAGTCCTCCCGTAATTGTTGTCCATTCTTGCCTCATTTCCAACCCCCCTCCATGGCCTGTGTTACCTCCCTATCTCTGTAACCTCCTTTAAACCCAACAACCCTCCCTATCTCTGTAACCTCCTTTAAACCCAACAACCCTCCCTATCTCTGTAACCTCCTTTAAACCCAACAACCCTCCCTATCTCTGTAACCTCCTTTAAACCCTACAACCCTCCCTATCTCTGTAACCTCCTTTAAACCCAACAACCCTCCCTATCTCTGTAACCTCCTTTAAACCCAACAACCCTCCCTATCTCTGTAACCTCCTTTAAACCCAACAACCCTCCCTAACTCTGTAACCTCCTTTAAACCCAACAACCCTCCCTATCTCTGTAACCTCCTTTAAACCCAACAACCCTCCCTAACTCTGTAACCTCCTCCAACCCCTACACCCCTCCCTATCTCTGTAAACCCCTCCAGCCCCTACACCCCTCCCTATCTCTGTAACCTCCTCCAACCCCTACACCCCTCCCTATCTCTGTAACCTCCTCCAGCCCCTACAACCCTCCCTATCTCTATAACCTCCTTTAAACCCAACAACCCTCCCTAACTCTGTAACCTCCTCCAACCCCTACACCCCTCCCTATCTCTGTAAACCCCTCCAGCCCCTACATCCCTCCCTATCTCTGTAACCTCCTCCAACCCCTACACCCCTCCCTATCTCTGTAACCTCCTCCAGTCCCTACAACCCTCCCTATCTCTGTAACCTCCTTTAAACCCAACAACCCTCCCTATCTCTGTAACCTCCTCCAACCCCTACACCCCTCCCTATCTCTGTAACCTCCTCCAACCCCTACAGCCCTCCCTATCTCTGTAACCTCCTCCAACCCCTACACCCCTCCCTATCTCTGTAAACCCCTCCAGCCCCTACACCTCTCCCTATCTCTGTAACCTCCTCCAGTCACTACACCCCTCGCTGTCTCTGTAACCTCCTGCAGCCCCTACAACACTCCCTATCTCTGTAACCTCCTCCAGCCCCTACACCCCTCCCTATCTCAGTAACCTCCTCCCTCCCCTACAACCCTCCCTATCTCTGTAACCTCCTCCAGCCCCTAAACCCTCCCTATCTCTGTCACCTCCTCCAGCCCCTACAACCCTCCCTATCTCTGTAACCTCCTCCCTCCCCTACAACCCTCCCTATCTCTCTAACCTCCTCCAGCCCCTACAACCCTCCCTATCTCTGTAACCTCCTCCAGCCCTTACAACCCTCCCTATCTCTGTAACCTCCTCCAGCCCCTACGCCCCTCCCTATCTCTGTAACCTCCTCCAGCCCCTACGAACCTCCCTATCTCTGTAACCTCCTCCAGCCCCTACAAACCTCCCTATCTCTGTAACCTCCTCCGGCCCCTACAACCCTCCCTATCTCTGTAACTTCCTCCAGCCCCTATAACCCTCCCTATCTCTGTAACCTCCTCCAGCCCCTACACCCCTCCCTATCTCTGTAACCTCCTCCAGCCCCTACAACCCTCCCTATCTCTGTAACCTCCTCCAGCCCCTACACCCCTCCCTATCTCTGTAACCTCCTCCAGCCCCTACAACCCTCCCTATCTCTGTAACCTCCTCCAGCCCCTACACCCCTCCCTATCTCTGTAACCTCCTCCAGCCCCTACAACCCTCCCTATCTCTGTAACCTCCTCCAGCCCCTACAACCCTCCCTATCTCTGTAACCTCCTCCAGCGCCTACAACCCTCCCTATCTCTGTAACCTCCTCCAGCCCACCTACAGCCCACCCTATCTCTGTAACCTCCTCCAGCCCCTACACCCCTCCCTATCTCTGTAACCTCCTCCAGCCCCTACAACCCTCCCTATCTCTGTAACCTCCTCCACCCACCTACACCCCTCCCTATCTCTGTAACCTCCTCCAGCCCCTACAACCCTCCCTATCTCTGTAACCTCCTCCAGCCCCTACAACCCTCCCTATCTCTGTAACCTCCTCCAGCCCCTACAACCCTCCCTATCTCTGTAACCTCCCCCAGCCCCTACACCCCTCCCTATCTCTGTAACTTCCTCCAGCCCCTATAACCCTCCCTATCTCTGTAACCTCCTCCAGCCCCTACACCCCTCCCTATCTCTGTAACCTCCTCCAGCCCCTACAACCATCCAAGATCTCTGTGCTCCTCCAATTCCAGCCTCTTGGAGCATCCCCTGATCCCCATCGCTCCGCCATTGGCGGCTGCGCCTTCAACTGCCTGAGGCCGTAGCTCCTAAATTCCTCTTGTGGATCTTTCCGTGTTCCCCCTGCTCTTTCGAGCTGATCCTTCAAACTTACCCAGCTTCTGTTGGCCTGCCCCGTACTATACCTTCAATGTAGCTCGGTGTCAAATGTTGGGCCTAATTTACACTCTTGTGGGTGTGAGTGAGTGAGTGGGTGCATTTGTGCATGAGTGGATGGGTGAGTGAGTGAGTGCATGAGCGGGTGGGTGCGTGGGTGGGTAGGTGCATACGTGAGTGGGTGCATGCATGAGTGGGTGGGCGTGAGAGTGAGTGGGTGGGTGGGTGAGTTGGTGCGTGCGTGTGTGGGTGCGTGCGTGTGTGAATGAGTGGGTGGGTGAGTGGGTGGGTGAGTGCATGTGTGAATGGGTGGGTGGGTGAGTGCGTGTGTGAATGGGTGGGTGGGTGAGTGCGTGTGTGAATGGATGGGTGGGTGAGTGCGTGTGTGAATGGGTGGGTGGGTGAGTGCGTGTGTGAATGGGTGGGTGGGTGAGTGCGTGTGTGAATGGGTGGGTGGGTGAGTGCGTGTGTGAATGGGTGGGTGGGTGAGTGCGTGTGTGAATGGGTGGGTGGGTGAGTGCGTGTGTGAATGGGTGGGTGGGTGAGTGCGTGTGTGAATGGGTGGGTGGGTGAGTGCGTGTGTGAATGGGTGGGTGGGTGAGTGCGTGTGTGAATGGGTGGGTGGGTGAGTGCGTGTGTGAATGGGTGGGTGGGTGAGTGCGTGTGTGAATGGGTGGGTGGGTGAGTTGGTGCGTGAATGGGTGGGTGGGTGAGTGCGTGTGTGAATGGGTGGGTGGGTGAGTGCGTGTGTGAATGGGTGGGTGGGTGAGTGCGTGTGTGAATGGGTGGGTGGGTGAGTGCGTGTGTGTGAATGGGTGGGTGGGTGAGTTGGTGCGTGAATGGGTGGGTGGGTGAGTTGGTGCGTGAGTGGGTGGGTGAGTTGGTGCGTGAGTGGGTGGGTGAGTTGGTGCGTGAGTGGGTGGGTGGGTGAGTTGGTGCATGAGTGGGTGGGTGGGTGAGTTGGTGCGTGGGTGGGTGGGTGAGTTGGTGCGTGAGTGGGTGGGTGGGTGAGTGCGTGTGTGAATGGGTGGGTGGATGAGTTGGTGCGTGAGTGCGTGTGTGAATGGGTGGGTGGGTGAGTGCGTGTGTGAATGGGTGGGTGGGTGAGTGCGTGTGTGAATGGGTGGGTGGGTGAGTGCGTGTGTGAATGGGTGGGTGGGTGAGTGCGTGTGTGAATGGGTGGGTGGGTGAGTGCGTGTGTGAATGGGTGGGTGGGTGAGTGCGTGTGTGAATGGGTGGGTGGGTGAGTGCGTGTGTGAATGGGTGGGTGGGTGAGTGCGTGTGTGAATGGGTGGGTGGGTGAGTGCGTGTGTGAATGGGTGGGTGGGTGAGTGCGTGTGTGTGAATGGGTGGGTGGGTGAGTTGGTGCGTGAATGGGTGGGTGGGTGAGTGGGTACGTGGGTGGGTGCATGACTGGGTGGGTGTGTGAGTGGGTACGTGGGTGGGTGCATGATTGGGTAGGTGTGTGAGTGGGTACGTGGGTGGGTGCGTGGGTACGTGGGTGGGTGGGTGAGTTAATGTGTGGATGGGCGGGTGATGGAGGCCATTCTCCGTGTCGGGTATGACTCGGACAAGAGGAAGGGGGCTGCCTTGCTGAAACCTTTGGGCTCTGCGCATGGTGTGCAGGCCTGCGTGTGTGGCGATACCTGGTGATGTCGCGCTGCCTAGACTGAACCTTTTCTCTTCACTCCTTTCCTCCTGCAGGTCTCTGCGCACTCCAGCTTGGGAACGGGATATTTTGTAAGTCCTTGGCACAAAACTTGTAAAATCGCGTTCCACCCCACCCCCCCCACCCCATCCCCGCACCCCCCCCCCACCACTCCCTCCACCTGTTACCACCACAGTTCCCCAGACTGGCTCACTGGCAGGAACGACCCGCCTCTGCACCAGTGTTGCCCTCCCGCAGTCCTGCCACCCTCCCAGCAGCGCTGGCCTGGATTGCGGGCTGTGCCGCTGGGATGTTTAAGTCTCCAGCCCGCTGCCCTCCCGCTCGATGGAGTGAGGGAGACGAAGGGAACAAGGCCCAGCGGACAGCCTGCCTGACTGACGCCTGGGCATTCACCCCAAGCGGCAAGGACGGGCAGTCGCGCACAAGCCAAGAGAAAGGCCCTTCGACCTTCCCCTCGTAGGCCGGAGGACAGCGCCCAATCTCTGCCCTGCTCCCCCCCCCCCCCCCCGTCATCTCCATCTTCACAGGCACGGACAGACTCCTTGTCCGGCTCTGGGAGCTGAACGCTCTGCTCCTCATGGTTGTTGCTGGCGTGGCAGCTGTCTTACTCCCTGTCCCGGGTCAGCCCTGAGAACGGGTTGGTGAGTTCAGTCACAGCCTGACGTGAAGCTCCAACTCACCGCCGGTGTCTCTTTTTCACACCCCCTCCCGTCTCCTGTGAGGCCCTCCAATAAACCCAGCTCACAGCAATTGTCTACTTTGACATTGCTCCCCACCACCCCCCACCGCCCACCACCCCCCCACAACACCCAAGCTGTCCCTGCATCATCATCACCCTTGTTGCAAGCACCTCTCTCTCTCTCTCTCTCTCTCTCTCTCTCTTTCTGTCTCTCTCTCTCCCTCCCCGGTCTCTCTCACGCTCTCTCTCCCCGGTCTCTCTCGCGCTCTCTCTCCCCCGTCTCTCTCTCTCTCTCCCCCGTCTCTCTCTCCCTCTCTTCCCCGTCTCTCGCTCTCTCTCTCTTTCCCTCCCTGTCTCTCTCTCTCTCTCTCTCTTCCCCGTCTCCCTCTCTCTCTCCCTCCCTGTCTCTCTCTCTCTCTCTCTCCCTCCCTGTCCATCTCTCTCTCTCTCTCTCTCTTCCCCGTCTCTCTCTCTCTCTCTCTCTCTCTCCCCCGTCTCCCTCTCCCCCGTCTCTCTCTCCCCCGTCTCTCTCTCCCCCGTCTCTCTCTCCCCCGTCTCTCTCTCCCCCGTCTCTCTCTCCCCCGTCTCCCTCTCCCCCGTCTCCCTCTCCCCCGTCTCCCTCTCCCCCGTCTCCCTCTCCCCCGTCTCCCTCTCCCCCGTCTCTCTCTCCCCCGTCTCTCTCTCCCCCGTCTCTCTCTCCCCCGTCTCCCTCTCCCCCGTCTCCCTCTCCCCCGTCTCCCTCTCCCCCGTCTCCCTCTCCCCCGTCTCCCTCTCCCCCGTCTCCCTCTCCCCCGTCTCCCTCTCCCCCGTCTCCCTCTCCCCCGTCTCCCTCTCCCCCGTCTCCCTCTCCCCCGTCTCCCTCTCCCCCGTCTCCCTCTCCCCCGTCTCCCTCTCCCCCGTCTCCCTCTCCCCCGTCTCCCTCTCCCCCGTCTCCCTCTCCCCCGTCTCCCTCTCCCCCGTCTCCCTCTCCCCCGTCTCCCTCTCCCCCGTCTCCCTCTCCCCCGTCTCCCTCTCCCCCGTCTCCCTCTCCCCCGTCTCCCTCTCCCCCGTCTCCCTCTCCCCCGTCTCCCTCTCCCCCGTCTCCCTCTCCCCCGTCTCCCTCTCCCCCGTCTCCCTCTCCCCCGTCTCCCTCTCCCCTCCCCCGTCTCCCTCTCCCCCGTCTCCCTCTCCCCCGTCTCCCTCTCCCCCGTCTCCCTCTCCCCCGTCTCCCTCTCCCCCGTCTCCCTCTCCCCCGTCTCCCTCTCCCCCGTCTCCCTCTCCCCCGTCTCCCTCTCCCCCGTCTCCCTCTCCCCCGTCTCCCTCTCCCCCGTCTCCCTCTCCCCCGTCTCCCTCTCCCCCGTCTCCCTCTCCCCCGTCTCCCTCTCCCCCGTCTCCCTCTCCCCCGTCTCCCTCTCCCCCGTCTCCCTCTCCCCCGTCTCCCTCTCCCCCGTCTCCCTCTCCCCCGTCTCCCTCTCCCCCGTCTCCCTCTCCCCCGTCTCCCTCTCCCCCGTCTCCCTCTCCCCCGTCTCCCTCTCCCCCGTCTCCCTCTCCCCCGTCTCCCTCTCCCCCGTCTCCCTCTCCCCCGTCTCCCTCTCCCCCGTCTCCCTCTCCCCCGTCTCCCTCTCCCCCGTCTCCCTCTCCCCCGTCTCCCTCTCCCCCGTCTCCCTCTCCCCCGTCTCCCTCTCCCCCGTCTCCCTCTCCCCCGTCTCCCTCTCCCCCGTCTCCCTCTCCCCCGTCTCCCTCTCCCCCTGCCTCCCTCTCCCCCTGCCTCCCCCTCTCTTTCTCTCTCTCCCCCTGCCTCCCCCCCTCTCTCTCTCTTCCCCTGCCTCCCTCTCTCTCTCTTTCTCTCCCCCTGCCTCCCTCTCTCTCTCTTTCTCTCCCCCTGCCTCCCTCTCTCTCTCTCTCTCACACACTGCCTTCCTCTCTCTCTCTCTCTCTCTCTCCCCCGTCTCCCTCTCTCTCTCTCTCTCTCTCCCCCTGCCGCCCTCTCTCTCTCTCTCTCTCTCCCCCTGCCGCCCTCTCCCTCTCTCCCGTCTGTCTTTCTCTCTCCCTTCCCCGTCTCTCTCTCTCTCTCTCTCCCTCCCCCTGTCTCTCTCTCTCCCTTCCCCCATCTCTCTCTCTCTCTCCCTCCCCCTGTCTCTCTTTCTCTCTCCCTCCCCCCGTCTCTCTTTCTCTCTCCCTCCCCCCGTCTCTCTCCCTCTTCCCCCGTCTCTCTCTCTCTCTCTCTCTTCCCGAACTAATCTCATCACGAGACTTGTTTGTTGGCTTCACTCACTCTGTGTTTGTTATTTATTTTGCAGTGTGACATTGATAGTGATCCAGACGACAAGGTAAGCGACTTTCTGACCCCCCACCCCCTCCCCTTCTCCTGCACGGGAATGTCACCCTTGCAGCCTTTTGCAATTGGGGTTGGGGGGGGGGGGGGGGCGGCATATCAGTAGCGGGGGAGGGGAGTGCAATGAGAGGAAAGGGAGGTGGTGGGGGTAGGAGGGGGTTGAAGTGTGTGACACACCCGCAAAACCCCGCCCCCACCACCCCAACCTGTAACGCAGCAGCTCCTGACCCAGTCTAGACATTTTGCAAGACTTGGAGGTAATCTCATGTAGGTGATTAAAATGATTGAAGGAGCTGAATAGGTAGATAGCTGGGTCGAAACCATATGCTCAGTGACCAAGGGAGCACCATACAAGGGGCCTAGAACCTTCAACTTTGACCGAGGCTGCTCAAGGGTCAATTGAGGAATCACTTTCTCACAGAAAACTCAGACATGTTGGCCTCAGCTGCAGTTATTATTGAAGGGGGCAGGACAGGTTGAGAGAGCGGTTAATAAAGCAGACAGTACCCTGGGCTTTAGTAATAGGGGCATAGAATACAAGAGCAAGGAGGTTATGTTGAACTTGAATAAAACACTCGTTTGGTCCCAACTAGAGTATTGTGTCCTGTTCTGGGCTCCGCACTTCAGGAAGGATGTGAAGGAATTGGAGAGAAAGAGAGTGTGGGAAAGGTTCATGGGAATGATTCCAGTGATGAGTAACTTCAGTTCCGTGGATAGATTGGAGAAGTTGGGACCGTTCTCCTCGGAGAAGAGAAGGTCAAGAGGAGATTTGATCGAGGTGTTCGAAATCATGAGGGGGTCTGGTTCAGAGTGAACAGGGAGAAATTGTTCCCATTGGGGGATGGATGGAGAAGCAGAGGGACACAGGTTGAAGGCAATGGGTAAAAGGAGCGACGGGGACTCGAGGAGAAACTTTTTCACGCAGCGAGGGGTTAGGATCTGGAACGCACTGCCTGAGAGTCTGGGGTAGGGAGGGTCAATCGAGGGGTTAGGATCTGGAATGTGCTGCCTGAGAGTGTGAGGGAGGGAGGATCAATCGAGGGGTTAGGATCTGGAACGTGCTGCCTGAGAGTGTGGGGGAGGGAGGGTCAATCGAGGGGTAAGGATCTGGAACGCGCTGCCTGAGAGTGTGGGGGAGGGAGGGTCAATCGAGGGGTTAGCATCTGAATGGCGTTGCCTGAGAGTGTGGGGGAGGGAGGGTCAATCGAGGGGTTAGGATCTGGAAGGCGCTACCTGAGAGTGTGGGGGAGGGAGAGTCAATCGAGGGGTTAGGATCTGGAGCGCGCTGCCTGAGAGTGTGGGGGAGGGAGGGTCAATCGAGGGGTTTGAGAGGGAATGGGATCGTTGTCGGGAAAGGGGGAATGTGCAGGGTTCATGGGGAGAAGTCTGGGTAATTTCACGAGGCGGGTTGCTCACTTGGGGAGCTGGTGTAGACACGACGGGCCGAATGGCCCCCTTTGCTGTGAACCATTCAGTGATTTGTCAAAAGGGTAGCAGGAACCCGCAGGACTTTCCACCACCCACACCTGCCCTCCACACCACCCCCCCACCACCCCCCCCCCACACTCCCCACCAACCTGTCCCACCACCCCTCCCCCGGCGGCCAACTGGAATCGAGGGACAGGGCAGCCGAGGTCTGATCGAGGGGGGTGAAGCAGCAGCTGGAGGGGCTGAATGGCTCCCTCCTGTCGTTCCCCCCCCCCCCACTCCTTGCCGGGCTGAGGAAGCTGTGGCTCGGATCCTCCTGCACCACCCCCTCCCTGTTGGATCCCGGAACGCACAGTACCGGAAGCGTGTCGGAAGGGGAGGAGGCGCCGGCGGGAGCGGGCGGAGAGCTTGGCCTCGCAGTTGCCGGGCCCGCACCAGCACGGGTGTGAGCTGAGCAGCCCTGGGGGCCGCAGGCACGCACCACTTCCACCACCCCACCCCCTCCCCCCCCCAGCCGCCGCCGCCACCCTGCTGCCGGCCAAGCCGAGGGGCGTCCTGGCACTTGGGCCCCCCGCTCCCCGCCCCCCACAACACCGCGGCCGTGCTTCCGCCCTGACCCGGGGCTGCCCCCGCTCCCACCCCCGGCTCTCCCACGGGGGGAGAACCGAATTGGCCTGTAAAATATCCTCTTCTTTTGTTTCCTCAGCCCCTCGGCGACGAGGCTTTGTGTGGCCCCAGGCTGGATTTCACATCTGCTCAGGAACACATGCTGCAGAGCATGTGGCAAAGGATCTCATTTGTGAGTTTACCGCTGTCGCGCTTCCATCGGCTTCTCAAGACTGTCCGAGTCGGGGGTGACGCCTTTCTCTCTCTCCTCCAAGGCATTGCACCCCACCACCCCCACCCCCTCCCCGCAGCCCCCTTGGAATAAGACCCCATTAAACCCCTGTCTCAGGGGTCGTGTTTGGAGGGCTCTATAAATCCAATAGCTGGTAGCCTGCTGTGAGTTACAGGCCGGAATCTAATCGAGGGGGTCGGGGTGGTTTATAGATAGAGTAACAGATACCCGGGAGTGAGTTACAGACTGGAATCTAATCGAGGGGTTCGAGGTGGTTTATATATAGAATAACAGATACCCGAGAGTCAGTTACAGACTGGAAACTAATCGAGGGGTTCGGGGTGGTTTATATATAGAATAATAGATACCTGGGAGTGAGTTACAGACTGGAATCTAATCGAGGGGTTCAGGGTGGTTTATATATAGAATAACAGATACCCAGGAGTGAGTTACAGACTGGAATCTAATCAAGGGGTTCAGTCTGGTTTATATTTAGAATAACAGATACCCGGGAGTGAGTTACAGACTGGAATCTAATCAAGGGGTTCGGTGGGGTTTATATATAGAATAACAGATACCCGGGAGTAAGTTACAGACTGGAATCTAATCGAGGGGTTCAGGGTGGTTTATATATCGAATAATAGATACCTGGGAGTGAGTTACAGACTGGAATCTAATCGAGGGGTTCAGGGTGGTTTATATATAGAATAACAGATACCCGAGAGTCAGTTACAGACTGGAAACTAATCGAGGGGTTCGGGGTGGTTTATATATAGAATAATAGATACCTGGGAGTGAGTTACAGACTGGAATCTAATCGAGGGGTTCAGGGTGGTTTATATATAGAATAACAGATACCCAGGAGTGAGTTACAGACTGGAATCTAATCGAGGGGTTCAGTCTGGTTTATGTATAGAATAACAGATACCCGGGAGTGAGTTACAGACTGGAATCTAATTGAGGGGTTCAGTCTGGTTTACATGTAGAATAACAGATACCCTGGAGTGACCTATAGGCCGGAATCCAATGAGCAGTACAGTTGGGATACATAGAAATTTTTTTCACAAATTCTTGGGATGTGAACATCACTGGCAAGGTCAAATTGTGTTGCCCATCCTTAACTGCCCCATGAGAAGGCGGTGGTGAACCGCTTTCTTGAACCGCAGCAGTCCCTGTGGTGTAGGTACACACAGCGCTTTTAGGGAGTTTCAGGATTTTGACCCAGCGGCAGTGAAGGAACGGCCGATATATTTCCAAGTCGGGATGGTGAGGGGCTCGGAGGGAACTTCCAGGTGCTGCTGTTCCCCATGTGTCTGCTGCCCTTGTCCTTCCAGATGGTAGAGGTTGTGGGTTTGGGCGGCGCTGTTGAAGGAGCCTTGGTGAGTTGCTGCAGTGCATCTTGTAGATGGTACAGGCTGCTGCTACTGTGCGTCGGTGGTGGAGGGAGTGAAGGTTTAAGATGGTGGATGGGTGCCAATCAAACAGGGCAGTTTTATAGTGGATGGTGTCGAGCTTCTTGAGTGTTGTGGGAGCTGCACTCATCCAGGCAAGTGGGGAGTATTCCATCACACTCCTGACTTGTGCCTTGCAGATGGTGGAGAGGCTTTGGGGAGTCAGGAGGTGAGTTACTCTCTGCAGGATTCCCAGCCTCTGACCTGCTCTTGTAGCCACAGTATTTATATGGCTGGTCCTGCTCAGTTTCTGGTCAATGGTAACCCCCAGGATGTTGATAGTGGGGGATTCGGTGATGGTAATGCCATTGAATGTCATGGGGTGATGGTTAGATTCTCTCTTGTTGGAATTGGTCATTGCCTGGCCTGTATTAAGTGAACGTTATCCGCCCCTTATCACCCCAAGCCTCAATGTTGTCCAAGTCTTGTTGCATGCGAGAATGGACTGCTTCAGTACCTGTTGAGCCCTGTGTGCTTGTACATCCATCAGCAAACAAAGCTGTTCCAGTGCAGGTACAGCACTGACATTTACCCAGCTATGTGGAAAATCGCCCAGGTATGTCCTGTACACACACAGCAGGACAAACCCAACCCGGCCAATTACCGCCCCATCAGTCTACTTCCCATCATCAGTAGAGTGATGGAAGGGGTCATCAGCAGTGCTATCAAGCGGCACTTGCTTAGCAATAACCTGCTCACTGACGCCCAGTTTGGGTTCTGCCAGGGCCACCCAGCTCCTGACCTCATTACAGCCTTGGTTCAAACACGGACAAAAGAGCTGAGCTCCAGAGGCGAGGTGAGAGTGACTGCCCTTGACATCGAGGCAGCATTTGACCGAGTGTGTGGCATCAAGGAGCCCAGCAAAACTGGAGTCACTGGGAATCAGGGGGGAAACTCTCCGCTGGTTGGGGTCAGACCCAGCACAAAGGGAGATGGTTGTGGTTGCTGGAGGTCAGTCATCTCAGCCCCAGGACACCACTGCAGGAGCTCCTCAGGGTTAGTGTCCCCGGCCCAGCCTCCTTCAGCCGCCTCATCGATGACCTTCCCTCCATCGTAAGGCCCGAGTTGCATCACGTGCAGGGGTGAGTTACAGGCTGGGATCTAAACGAGGGGGTTCGGGGGGGCTAATGCATCAACTGCTGAGTTTGTAAACCGTCCCCTCTCTCCTTGCCAGGCGACCTCAGACGACGGCCTCTCGAATTTCTTCACCACAGCCACTAAGATAGGTAAGCGTGGTACTGTCTTCCTTTGCCATCCGACGTGTTCATATTCTCACCCCCACCCCCGGCACCCCGAGCCTGCGTCGATCGCCACCCCCCCCCATCATCCCGCGTACTCGAGCTTTCAGCCAAGGGTCAGCCCCGCGCCAGGGCAGCGGCGCCAATTCTCCCCGCGCGGCTTTGCTCCATAAGGTGCGGATTCAGCAGGTGGGAACGTTGGTTTGGGTGGGGGGGGGGGGGAGGGGGGGGGGGGGGGGTGCGGGGGAGGAGGTGGTTGGTGGGGGGTCGGGGGGAGATGCTGCGATGCCACTCTCCGAACCTCTCCCTCCTCCCTCCCCCACCCCAAATGCAGGTCATCCTCAGTACAAGAACAATCATTTGCAATTTGTGTAGCGCCTTTACAACATAATAAAGCCGCCCAAGGCGGCTCGCAACGTTTGACCCCCCGCTCCCCACCCCCACCCCCGCCCACCCGCCCCCCCCCCCCACCCCCAAAACCCCGCACCGCTCCCCCACCTGAGACACTTAAGGGGATAGTAGGGACAGGCGACCAAAAGCTTGGGTCCAAGGATTGGATTTTAAGGACCGCCTTAACGGAGGAGAGAGAGGGGTGGAGAGGCTCAGGGAGAGAGCTCTGGACTTTAGATCCAGGGCAGCCAAGGACTCGGCAGCCAACGCTGGAGGTGTTAAAATCGGCGGGCGGGGGGAGCTGGGGAGGGCTGGTGGTGCTCCAGAGTTACAAAGATTGGGAAGGGCGAGGCCAGGGGCTGGTGGGGGGGTGGCGGTGGTGGTGGGGGGAAGCTTTGAAAGCAAGGATGGGAATTTTAAAAGTGAGGTGCTCCTTGACCAGGAGCCAGTGTCGGTGGGCGGGCACAGGGCAAGGTGGGAGGTGGAGGCTGGGGTGGGGGGGGGTGGGGTGGGGTGGGGTGGGGGGTGGGGGGTGGTTGCTAATGCAGAAGCCAGCACCCGGGGTGAGTTCGGTCTTTTTGAGGGGTGAGGCAGCAGAGTTTTGGGTGGAGGATGCGGGAGGACCAGCCAGAGGCGCGTTGCCATCGTTGGTTGTGAGCAGCCCGAAGGCTTGGGCTAGGTGCCATCTTCTGGATGAGACGTCAAGCTGAGGGCCCATCTGCCCTCCTGGGTGGACGTATGAACCCAGACCACATGAGGAAGAGCAAAAAGGGACCTGGTCCCAGTGCCCTGGTCCCAGTATATCTCTCTTAACGAACATCAGTTTTAAAAAAAAAAGGAATTGGGTTAGCCATTGCCTAGTGATGCTGTGTTACGTCACTTCAGGAAAGCGCCTCATTGCCTGCAGAGGTGGTGAAAGGCGCTGTAAAAATGCAAGAGCTCCTTTTATTGCTGAAAGAGGAGACATGTTGTGGAAGCTTTTCGCCTTGCACTCATCAGGACAGTCGCAAGAATGCCAAGTTTCAGAGGGAGCCGCAACTTGTGCTGATCCGTTGGCAGGTCGAGGTGTTTCCATGTGGAATGCACCAGGGAACTATTGTCCCCCCCCAGGCTTCCATGTGGACACCTTCATTTTGCTGGCAGAGGAAAGGTCCCTGCCTATGAGTGGATGGGGCTTCGAGCACGCATAAGTGAGCCGCATTGTGAGCCTGACTGATAATCTTAATTGGTTATTTGTGTAGTTCTTAGCGCACTTGGGGTTATTCAGCAAGTGCTGTCCAATTGTGGAGTCACATTTAATGTTAGACATCACCTTCTGGAGTTTTGCAAGGTTTGGATGCGGTCCGTTCACTCTTTTTGATCCGCTAATGTCTCCTGCTTGCCCCTCGCAGCCTCCGATTTGAATGGCGCGGTGACTCCCAAGGGCGAAACCAAAGTGTCTGGGTTGGAGAGGAGCCAGGAGCGGAACCAGGGACCGGACAAGGACCCCCTGCTAGTGCCTTCCCTGCCTACGGAGCCTATGCCGCAGGCCGTGGCCGCCAACCCCGTCCAGGCCCCGGCCCGCTCGCAGGCCCAGGCTGAGCCCACGGCCAGTGCCCAAGCTGGGACCCGGACCCCGGTGCCAACACTGTCCAACCACCATCACCACCACCACCACCAACACCACCACCACCATCAGCAGCAGCAGCAGCAGCAACAACAGCAGCATCATCGCCAGTCCACACCGGCGAGGGTCACCCCACAGCCCAAACCGCAGACGCCAGTGCAGCCGCAGCACCAGACGCAGCCTAAAGTGCAACCTTTCAGCCAGCACCAGCTGGTGTACCTGAGCAGCAGGTAAGCCCCCACCGCGAGGCCAGGGTGGGGTAGTGGGGGACTCCCAACGTCTGCAACTGGGGGTGTGGCAGTGGGGAAGGGAGGGGCGGGAGGGAGGGGGGGGGGGGGTGGGGGGGGTGGGGGGTTGGTGGGGTGTAAGGTCACGGTGGGTGGGTTGGGGGGAAGGCCGTCAGTGTGGATTGGGGGTGCGGGGAGGGAGGGGGGAATGGGGCGGCCGTTGGGGGTGAGGAGGGAACGGGGTGGGGGGTGGGGATTGGGGGGGGGAACAGGGCGGGGGATGGGGGTGAGGAGGGAGCGGGGGATGGGGAGGGGGGAACGAGGTGGGGGATGTGTAGGGAGGGGAAACGGGGTGGGGAGTGAGGGGGGAACCGGGCGGGGGTGATGTGGAGGGAGGGGGAACGGGGTGGGGATGGGGAGGGGTAAACGAGGTGGGGGGTGTGGAGGGAGGGGGAACGGGGTGGGGATGGGGAGTGAGGGGGGAACTGGGCGGGGGGTGGGGAGGGAGGGGAACGGGGTGGGGATGGGGAGGGGTAAACGAGGTGGGGGGGTGTGGAGGGAGGGGGAACGGGGTGGGGATGGGGAGTGAGGGGGGAACCGGGCGGGGGGTGGGGAGGGAGAGGGAACGAGGTGGGGGATGTGGAGGGAGGGGGAACAGGATGGAGGATGGGGAGGGAGAGGGAACGGGGAGGGGGATGGGAAGGTAACGGGGAGGGAGGGGGAGCGGGGAGGGGGATGGGGAGGTAACGGGGATGGGGAGGTAACGGGGGGGGATGGGGAGGTAACGGGGAGGGAGGGGGAGCGGGGGGGATGGGGAGGTAACGGGGAGGGAGGGGGAGCGGGGAGGGGGATGGGGAGGTAACGGGGAGGGAGGGGGAGCGGGGAGGGGGGTGGGGAGGTAACGGGGGGGGATGGGGAACGGGGTGGGGGATGGGGGAGAGATGGGGAATGGGGGGAGGGAGGGGGAACAGGGTGGGGGATGGGGAACGGGGTGGGGGATGGGGAACGGGGTGGGGGATGGGGAG